>NW_017306475.1:1042683-1122920 GCF_000935625.1 Nanorana parkeri | reverse complement strand
AAATTCCTGGAAATGTTCTAATTAATAATTAGAACTTTGCCTTTGTGAAGAAGCAACCATAGTATAAGCTCTGTAACATTCCTGTCGGTGTGTGATGCAGACATTTTCCTTAAAGGTCAGAATAGCAAGAGCCGATGCTGTGAATGGTGCATGTTTCAGTTAAAGCAGGTGGTGGTAGCCACCATGTAAGTGTGTAAAGTGTTGAACCTGCTTCAGTGATGATCACTCTCTGCTGATGCTTAGATTGTTCTCCCATGAGCTGGAAAATCTCTGCACAGGCTGAAAGTTTAATCACCGCAGAAGCTGCTATTGCTGACCTCTCCTTTTGAATGCCAGTTCCCTTCCTGTAATACTCTTTTTCATCAGCTTAATTGGTTGCATACTTTTTCCAAGGTAGGAATTCAGAAAATACAGCCACAACCATCCAAGCAACTAGTAATTTTAGAAGGATCTTAGCAAGGGCAGCCATCAATATAGGTTTACTTCAAAAGGTTTCCCCTTTGTAGCACAAGGCAACTCCAAGGCCTTGTATGGGTTGTCCATCAATCCATTGATGAGCTAATATATAAAAAGATAATACATTACCTTCTTATAAACAGAGCACTATGACTGTGCCACTGCCAAAATGCAAGCTTTTTATCTACATTTCTACTTACTGTGAGTGTTTGGGAGGATGAGAGGCACCTTTTGCATACTTGTCAGATAAAAACTTCAACGTTCCACGTTAAACAAGAACATTGCTTACTCCTCTAAATTCTGAATTTCTTATGCTCAGGGTCAGAAAGAAGCACAGGAGGATTGCAACAAATCACAAGAGGTGCACCAGAAGCGGTGACCCATGAAACATTTTTTGAACAGCTTGACAGGTTAAGTCCTGCAGTCTGCATCGTAAGCTTGGATCAGCAGTAGGAATCGTGAAAGCAGTCAACACTAATTTGAAGAATAGCACGTACAGATAATGTTAGAGAAAGCATTTTCTACAAAACAACTTGCTATTTAAGTAAATTATTGAATGTTACTTTTATGGATAATATTTGATATATTATATTGCTAAAAGCATAAAAATCAGGCACGCCATAGATTCAGCAAAAACGTATTAACTTTATGGCAGAGCTGGCAAATCAGTCATATATAACAGGGCATGTATAATGCCTAGCTAAGTGCAGTTAGTTCATAGCGTGACCATATGCTTAACTTTAAGGATGAGTGAATCTGCCTGGGCTCGATTCCCGGAAGGCAATTTATCAAAACTGGAGCAGACATAATCTGGAGGAGCTGTGCATGGCAACCAATCAGCTACTCTCTTCAGTTTGTTCAGTTAGGATTTGAAAATGAAAGACAGAAGCTGATTGGTTGCCATGCACATCTGCTCCAGTTTTGATAAATTCCCTTCACAGTAGTTTCATTGAATCCTGTCAGAAATGTGTACAATCAAAACTTACCATCAAATCCTTTTGAAGTCTGCTGTTAAATTCTGGTCATATTTCACATTGTCTAAAGAGTTTAGAAAATATTTGGGGGGCCATGGTTCACCGTGGTCCAAAACCTAGTATACATTTGTAAAACATTTAGTAGGACTTCGCACCAAGGTGTGCTGAAAGTGTGCTACTGTATTTCCATCTCTTTATAATTAATTATTTATTTTACTTATGCAAGAGTATGTAGAGACCAGAATGTAAATGTGAGAGTGCATAAAATAAATCAACACAGAAGTTTCAATGTTCAGTTTATGGTCTGTTTTTTAATCGGAAAAATTTGTAATTAAAACACCTTTCAAAAACATTCTGGCAATTTTTGGGGCTAATAGACAAGATATTGTCAAATAAAAGGGCATGAGGAGACAGGGCACTGCCATGGGCGACATTTAACAAAGCAAGTTACAGTGTGGAGTGAGACCTTTTAATGCAACTTTAAGGGTGACATAGAAAAAAACAAAACAAAACAATCCTTTAAATTAAATGTTTGGGAGATGCATTTAAGCTTTATGATGTCATAGAACAGTATGGACATGGACATCATCAGCTACGCTGTATTTTGGCATCACATACTTTGGATGTGTAATTGATTTTTTAACTTTTATTTATCGCTTGGTTTAACTACAGCAGCAGCAACTCAATCTGATTAATTTCAACTTCAAAAAAGGCTTTAGGTAGTTTTGGTTGCAATATCTAAACACATTTTCTATCCAGCAGTAAGACCTGAATTGATGCATGAATGAAGCATCACAACAAATCTTAAAGCTATAGCAAAGTTTAACCCTAGAAAACAGCTAAAGCCCTCATTTTCCTACAAACCGACAAACAGTTTAATAGTATAGTTTCATAGTTAGGTTGAAAAAAGACACAGAGTTCAGACTATAGAGAGATTAAAACAGAGTGCACAAAAAAATCTTCAAAACCACAACCCCACATTCCCCAAACCCTCTCCCATTGCGTTATCTCCATATATTCCCCAAAAAATAAAAATATAGACTTCAGGTATGTGTTTAATAGAAATTGTCTAGCATCAGGACAGTATTCAAGCACTTGAATAGGCAACAGGTAAAAAGTACTCTGCAGTATGGGCCTTTTTTAACGTATCTGCTGCCAACAGCACCCTTCTGAACTGTAGTCTCTGCCTGCTGCTTATCAACCATGGAAAAAATACCAGTCAGTTGGATACCAGATGCATGAGGAAACACATGATTATGTACCAGAAAATGTGGTGGGAGCAGCACCTCAATAGGACAAATCAGCAGCAAGGGCACATAGAACCCATTTTCTTTTAGAGTGCTCCTAATGCACCATTTTCCTCCTCCTTATTAACATAGGGTCCATAGCAGCCATGTTTTGTGGCCTGGTAATGCACCCTTTTCCTCCTCTTTCCTCCCTTCTTAAGTGTGTATAGCAGCCATTTTTTTTCAGGGGGTCTGCTAATGTGTTCTCTTATTTTTCCTCGTCTTCTTCCCCCGTAAAGGGCACGTAGCAGCCTTTTCTTTTCTTTTGATGGGTGCTTATGCACCCTTTTCCCCGCTCCTCTTTAAGGGACTCTCTAATGTGCCCTTTTTCTGCACCTCCTCAAGAAGAGCAGCCACTGACTATGAGGAGTCCATGGAAATTTAGGGAGCTGCTATCCCTAGACTAGTCCACAGACCTCTTCTCTGCTGCAGAAATGAAAGAGAATGCTAAACCTCCGTCTCCTTGTATTCTTTCTCTGCTTCCTGCTGCCTCATGGCATTCGATATGCTAGTGGAGGCCAGGGATAGCTTTCTATGCAAAGTGTTGGTGGCAGGTGTATATCCTTCTGGGTAAAATAATGGCAAATGAGCACCTAACATTTACTTTCTAATCTAAATTTTGCATAACTGCTATTTAAATTCTATGCTATGGTTTACTATTTCTGTATTTGTGTGCAGTAGTATACTAGCACAGTAATATAAGTGCAGTAGTATACTACTGTAATATAGATCTGCTTAGCTGTACAAAGGGCTAACTAAAAATATAAACCTATATTGAGGGAATCTTGAAGCGCCACCAAAGCAACATATATTTTAAAAACGAGTGTCATATTATAACTACATCTTAAGTTTTTCCTACTGCATTCCATTGGAAAATATGCAAAACAAGCCAAAAAGCACATATTATGATGATATGTGTAAAATCAATTCAAACATCCTAAAAAAACAAAATGTGCATATACAGCATATGGTGTATACGATTACAGATGACATACATCGCTCCCCTGCTTAATGCTGACCCTTTTACTGTAATATTTTCTTCATTCAAACCGCGGGCTGAACAAAGAAAATATTACAGATTCCTTCATTGCTTACGAGCGTTGATGGAGGAATCGCCCACTGTTTGCATTGTACACTGACGGAGGCCGCTGGCCGCTGTTAGAATACTTGAAGAGAACTGGCAGGTCATTGGCTGCCGGCTCTGTTCGTTCGAAGATTATCTGACTGGTTCCTTCGATCAGCTGATCAAGAGATGCTGGCCGAAAGGGTGCTGACAGCCGCACACACTGTGCGAGTCTTGACGAAATGGTCGAAATTCGTATAGTGTATGGCCAGCTTTAGACATCATAAATTAGAGAAAGGTTCTCACTGGTGATCTTTTAAATACTTGTGATTTTGTCTATAGGGTACTGAAGACCAAAGCCGGCAACCCTAATAGAAAAACATTGAAGGTCAAGTCTAACAGACAGCCAGCAGCAGGAATTTTCAACAGAGAGACTCTGCACAAGGTATGGATTCAGTTAGTATTAGTGCCAAAAGTCACAGAGAGTCATGATAGATGCATATTTATAAACCTGTGCGTGTGTGTATGTACATGCTAGGGACAAACAGATATAGCGTCAGTTGGAAGTTTTACATTGGGTTGTGATCCACATAATCCTACATATCCTTCCTTGTGCCCCTCTCTGCCAAGCATACTTGCTCCCCTTCCTCGCTCTATAGTGCCTACAGATTTAGAGGTCAGTGAGAGCATATTTCAAAGCCCATTTACTGCTTAGCAAAGTCTAAACTCGGGGCTCCATGCTCTTCCCACAAAGATCTCCCTCTCCCTGCTTGCCTCCTCCATGTGAGTTCCCTTCACTGGAATTAAGGGGCCAAGCCCAACCCCTGAAAAACAACCCCACACCATAATCCCCCTCCACCAAACTTTACACTTGGCACAATGCAGTCAGGCAAGTACCATTCTCCTGGCAACCGCCAAAGCCAGACACATCCAGCGAATTGCCAGACAGAGAAGCGTGATTGGTCACTCCAGAGAACACGTCTCCACTTATCTAGAGTCCAGTGGTGGCGTGCTTTACATCACTGCATCCGGCGCTTTGCATTGCACTTGGCGATGTAATGCTTGGATGCAGCTGCTCAGCCATGGAAGCCCATTCCATGAAGCTCTCTACACACTGTTGTTGCCAATCTGAAGGCCATGCGAAGTTTGGAGGTCTGTAGGTATTGACTCTGCAGACAGATGGCGACTTCTGCGCACTGTCCTCTGTCATTTTACATAGCCTACCACTTCATGGCTGAGTTGCTGTTGTTCCCAGTTGCTTCCACTTTGTTATAATAATACCACTAACAGTTGACGGTGGAATATTTAGTAGCAATGAAATTTCACAGATGGACTTATTGCACAGGTGGCAACCTATCACAGTACCATGCTTGAATTCACTGAGCTCCTGAGAGCGACCCATTCTTTCACAAATGTTTGTAGAAGCGACTCCATGCCTAGTGCTTGATTTTATACACCTGTGGCCATGGAAGTGATTGGAACACCTGAAACCAATAATATGGAGGGGTGTCCCAATACTTTTGGCAATATAGTGTAGTTGCACATTCACATCAGTCCCTGCCCTCAAGAAGCTTACAATCTAAGGTCCCTATCTCTCATGCATACATTAGAATGCCAATTTAGGCAGGAGCCAATTAACCTTTGAGCACGTCTTTGGAGTGTGGGAGGAAACCGGAGTATCCGGAGGAAAACCAGGCAAGCACAGGGCAAACTCATTGCAGATAGTAATCTGGCCAGGATTTGAACTGGGGAGCCTTAGTGCTGCAAGGCAGAATTGCTAACCACTTTGCCAGAATTCCGGAAAGTCAGATCCCATAAAGTTAAACTAGTCCTAAAGTGGCTTATGCATGCAATACCAAGTATCCCATAGCGTCTGCTGTCAGGAGGACTTTTACTTTAAAAGCCCATCTCCAACCAAACCAAAAAGCTATTCTTGCAGTGGTGCTGCCCCGAACTGCAAGAATAAAGTGCTGGTTTATGCTTAGGGGACAAGAAAAGGCTATTTTATTTACCTGATCCCCGCTCCCATTGGCTCCCTGTGGGTCCCCCAGAATCTTCTCCCCTTTGCTCAGGCAGTCTAAGGACCACTGGCATCATCACATCTAATGCAGGTTCCCTAGACCTGTATTAAACATTAGGACGCAGAAGAACAGGTAAATAGGGATAGGATAAGTATTCATAAACTAGCATTTACCCCTTGCAGTGTGGGGGTAGCCTTACAGTACAGTAGTTTTTTGGTTTGCCTGGAGATAGGCTTTAAAGGTGTCCCATGTGGTGAGGTTCCCTTTATTTTTAAAATTAAATGACTGCTTCTACCCTGTCAGCATCGGCTATGCTGCAAATTAAAGACAGGCAAGAAATCAGTATTAGGAGTATTTATAGAAACCCTTCCTGGAGGTCTTAATGAGCAGTGGCAGTTTGCATCAGTCTTAGGAGGTTTTTAAAAGCTGCTGAATCACTCTGATGTCCTAAGATCTGGTAAGGTGAGTGGTGGCGCAGTGACCTGCCCAGAGGGTTCTCTAGTTGACACTCCAGGAAGTGTCAAGTTTGCAGTAAAATTTCCACCAAGATATATCTCTATTGAGCAGGGTTAAGTATAAGTACTCCTAGTAAAAGATTCTCTGCCCACCTTTAGTTTGCAGGATAGCAGATAGTGACAAGATCACTTTGCGATCTAATCACATATGGACTGTCATTCAAATGGAACTGAGAACTTCAAGTTAAAAATAGCAGAGCATGCAATACTAAACACTACAATTATGACCTTACTTAACAAATAGCACCACCCTGCTTTTCATAAAGTAGAAAAATATATAACTATCTCCCTGGAAATTCCTGAAGCATCTGTTGTATTTGCTCATTTGGCATGGGTTCATTTTCATTAGTCCTTCACCATTAATTTAACACATATTTACAAAAATGAAACACACAAAAAAAAAAAGTGAGCAGGAATGTGATACTTAATCTGCATATGTATAGAAATACAAATCAAATAGAATAAGATATTTATACTGCCAACAAACCCTAAGTGTGCGTGAGTGCAATGGTCTGTAGAAACAAATATTGTGGACACTGAATATAATGAAATCATTTATCAGTGTCTACTCAGTTTTCACTAGTCAGATAAGGATTTCAAACTGGGTAAAGGTTATTGGTCCATAAAACCTATAAAGAAGAATTAAATTGCACACACATTGACACCACAAATATTACTAATAACCATATTTACCCAATATTGAAGAAATATTTTAAAGTAACCCTAACATGACATTTAGTTTGCTGAAACAGCGCTATCTTAAACAATTGCCATGTATTTATTTTATAACATACTGTTTTAATATTTTGATCATTGTTTTTGCATTAGTGTTGTTAATCTCCTCAAGCCTTTTTTAGCCACTTCCTGTCCCACGACACACTGGAAAACAGTATTTTCAGATGTGTTGTAAAAGTTCTATAAACAGAGGCAAGGTGTAGCCATGGGGGCAGTGTGTGCTCCTGGAAATCCCTGTCTCCACTTAGCTAGTGAAGGAAGACTGTTTTTTCCATCTAAGTTTGTGGCACACATCACCCTATGACCTATATATAGGTGAGGAGTTTGGGGCATAGAGTAGAAAAAAAGAACCATTGAATGAATTTGTAAAGAAGTTGAATTCTAATTAATTTAGTGAATGAAAGGAAAATTCAATCCTTTGAATATATAATACAAAATGTCAAGGGATAGTGAAGTTGAGGATGTACCAAAGATAGCTCCTACTGGAGATCTCTGAAACATGTTTTGGATAAATGCTGGCACATATTGCTGATGGACCCACAAGGCAAAGACAATGTTTTGGATACATGTCAGCACATATTCCTAATGGACCCATAAAGCAAAGAGAAAATTTTAGGTAAATGTTGGCACATATTGCTCATGGACCCACAAAACAAGGAGAGTGTGAAAAAAGATAAAATGATGGCTTTTTCTACAAATATGCCCTGGACAGATTTGTTGGTACCCCAGCCATAGAAAAAGAATATAAATAATTGGATTATACTGATATTTCGAATTACTGTTGTCTGTAATTAATATAACACGTCTTCAATCTTTTAATAAGTCGGTCAGCCTATTTAAATGAAGAAAAGTAGTCGCTCTGCTTTTTGGTACCATCATATACATTACACTGAACGTAGACAAGAGAAAGTAAAGGAGAGAGAGCTGTCAGAGGAAATCAGAAAGAAAATTATAGGCTAGCATGTTAAAAGTAAAGGTTATAAGATCATCTCCAAGCAGCTTGATGTTCCTGTCAATAGTAGACAAACAGCCAAGGAGAACTTCCAAAGAGATACAAGCTGAAATCCAAGGTTAAGGTAAATCAGTGTCTGATCACACCATTTGTCACTTTTTGTGGGCTTTAAGAAACAAAAATGCCACACTAGATTTGGTAAAATGCATATTGACACGCCATCATGCTTCTGTGAGAATTTTCTTTGGACAGATTATTATTTTTATACAGGATTTATATAGCACCAACCGTTTGCGTAGTGCTTCACAATATAAGGAATAGATTACAATCACAATACAATTCAAGACAAGATGGTAAGGATGAGACAAAACTAAAGCTTTTTCACTGTACCTACTGTGAAACATGGAGGAGGCTTGGTTATGTTTTGGGGCTGCTTTGCTACATCCGACATGCTTTAAATCTGTGCAGTACTCAATGAAATCTTAAGACTAACAAGGAATTCTGGAGCGAAACATACTGCCCAGTGCCAGATAGCTCTATCTCAGCATCTATGAATGGCCCAGAACAAAATATTGGACTATTTTAAAGTGGCCTTCAATGATCACTGATCTAAAGCATTTCGCGATTAAGTTTATTCAGGAGACCTATAAGGCAATAAGTGGACAATTACATATCAATATAGTACAACATACAAACAGATACAATATTTTGTTTGTTCAAATAGTCAAATGTGTGATGTCTCAACCCTACTTACTTAACAGCTTGTGGACACTCAACAACGTCTGGGATACTCCCAACAGGAAACAAAGGGGGAGAGGAAAGGAGAAGGAGGCACACAGCATATCACCCAATTAAGGGGTTTCCAGGGAGATCAAGTCAGAGCCCAGCAAACTTCCTATATTAATAACATATATAATTTGAATCATTAAAATGTCTCAATTATGAGAAGGTCTCATATACATATGATGTTAGAAGGCTGCTATAAAAGCAACCACCCATCGCAGCTTATGAGGAAGATATGTCTATTGCTTACCACGTGGTTGGACTTCACATCACATTTCATGAGAAGTTAGAAGGAGGAGAACTGGATTTCAAGCATCTAGCGGTGTTTAAGCTTTTTGCTGCTCAGAATGATTACATTGCAGGCAGGAATATATGTTTAAAGCTTTTCACTAGTCAGAATGACTAGTTCAGCCTGCAAATAGAATTAATACAACTGTGTGTAGTATATGTCATTAGGGTCTCATAGGAATAATAAGCTATAATACAAAATACATAGCAACAGTTTATCCCGACACTAAGGTAATAAATCCCCAGGTGCATCTCCAACAGCCATATAAAGGCTTACTCCGGGGATCTCATAATGGGGACCATTGAGTTCAATGTCAAATAATTGCGTAAGCAATAACAAAGACTAACAGAAAAAGCTCTAGTTCTCCTTCCCATAAGCCTACCTGCTGGCAGAAAATTTGGTGGTATGTAGTCTGGATGGCCGGCAATGTGACTAGCTGTGGTTCTGCCTTATATCCTAAGGTCCGCTCACCTATCCTTTCTGTATCGAATAAGGAAGGTTTGAGCCCCTTCTGGGCCTTAAAATGAACCTGGCCTTGGAGTATTTACAGCAAACAGGTTCACATGATAGTCTAACCCAGTAACGATACTTACCTTCCTTGCGATTCCTCGCCGCCTGTTTCACCCCCTGTAGCACCATCATATATCCAACACTTCCAGATATGAGAAAGCATTTGACCTTCCCTAACTTGTACCACAGAGCTGAGTGAATGAGTGGTCAATTGCCAAGCTTGGGGACAATCACACATTTTGACACATGCCCCGACTAACCTGTGACAATGTTTTCCCTCTAGAGAACATGTAGGAGGTATGTGTTAGACATGCGAGTTTTGTTTCGTTCCAAAACGCATCAAGCCTTTCGGATACAAAAATAACCTAATGGAAAAGGACTGTACCTATCCTTGACCAAGTGATTTAATCATGGGGACAGATATTCATGTTTTTATAGTTTGATAATGTTTTAATATGTATAAATAAAGGATTGTTTGAGTCAGACACGAATTTGTACATTTTTTGGTAACTAAAAAGCCCCATTCTTTGGTGGGTATGGTTATGATTTTGTAGGGGTGCGGTGCCACACACATTTCTCAACCCTCGTTGTGTACTTGAATTTTTGCAGTATTTACAATCTGTGTCTTCACCGTCTTGGTACACACCAATGAGCTGATTGAAATCAAAACTCATGCAGGATCCAAGCAGGGAAATTTCCCTTTGCATTATGGAGGCTTAGCGGTTTTACAGCTTGGAAGGCAGGTTGGAATTATTTGGAGTCTGCACAGTGATTGTTATATTGTAAATGTCAGTACAATTAGTGCTTAGCAGAGTTCTTCTTTAAACAAAGACCAAAATTTTAATAATTTCCTACTTTCGAGATAAGAAAGTAAACTGAATTACTAAAGCTAGACAATGTACATTATGCATGCAGAAATAGAGTCAGAAAACTATTTCTAATGTGGCTGCAGATAATACTGTCAAAACAATTTCATTTATCCTCTCCAGTTCTCATTTACACTTAGATTGCTTTGCTGCATGCTTCATTACACCCGCAGTCATAGCAGTCTTGTGTGACTCCAGAAAGAACAATTTTGTTAGGCCATTATAAATTCCCCCTTTTCTATCACAACACTAGTTGTGATTCATTTGTGGGCATTTATTTAATTGTAATTTTACTAAAAGTGAGTAAAATATCATTACTAGAAATTGTTTATAATTCACGACTTCCAGCATTACAACATAATAAAGTGCAGAAGCCTACCTAAAACAATTTTTTTATTTTTTTTATATCGAATAAGGAAGATTTGTGCCCCTGCTGGGCTTTAAAATGAAACTGGCCTTGGAGTATTCACAGCAGAGTAATAGGTTCACATGGTAGCCTACATTGGTACTTACCTTCCTTGCGATTCCTCGCTGCCTTTTTCACCCACTGGAACGCCATCATATACCCAACACTTCCAGATATGAGAAAGCATTTGACCTTCCCTAACTTGTACCACAAAATTGAATGCCTGAGTGATTAATTGCCAAGCTTGAGGACTATCACACTCTGACACATGCCCCGACTGGAGTATTCACAGCAAACAGGTTCACATCATAGTCTACCCCAGTACCGATACTTACCTTCCTTGTGATTCCTCGCTTCCTTTTTCATCCCCTGTAGCACCATCATATATCCAACACTTCCAGATACGAGAAAGCATTTGACCGTCCCTAACTTGTACCACAGAGCTGAGTGAATGAGTGGTCAATTGCCGAGCTTGGTGACTATCACACTTTTTGACACATTCCCCGACTAACCTGTGACAATGTTTTCCCTCTAGAGAACATGTGGGAGGTATGAGTTAGACATGTGAGTTTCGTTTCCTTCCAAATTTAAATTGTCATGGCGAGAACAAAAAATTCTGATTAATTCAAACCCAAAAATGTTAATCAATCCGAGGAACAAACCCAATCGAATTTCGATCCAAAAAAATATTTTTAATTGAATTGAACAGCAAGATTGTCATAGAAAGTCTCAGTGACAGCCCACTCTGGCAGTGCATTTTTGGCTGTGGAATTAATTTATTATTTGCAATTAGTTTGGCATACGTACAGCTGCAGCACCCCAATCTGATTTATTTCAGCTTAGAGAAAAATACTTTTTATAGGTAGTTTTAGCAGGGACCCATGCTTTTTATTCGAGCAGCAACTGACCCTTTAGTGGCCAATTTCTTTGAGCCAGTTACCTGAGGCTGTCCCTGTTTTCACCACTTGCCCATTTCTATCAAACTGTCATTAAGAATTAAGAGATATCAGATGATACAGTAATGTAAAAGTGGCCAGCAGCAGGTTATTTTAATGAGGGAGAAGTTACCAAAAAGGTACTAGAGACATAAAGGGGAATCTATCAAATCTGGAGCAGACAAAATCTGGAACAGATGTGCATGTCAACCAATCAGCTTCTCTCTCGCTTTCATTTTCAAATCTTAAATGAACAGACTAAAGAGAGCTAATTGGTTGCCATGGGCAACTGCTCCAGATTTTGTCTGCTCCGTTTTTGATAAATTCTCCCAATAGTATAGGTACATGTTGTACTATAAGAATGAAGACATCGCAGATGATCCAGAAGCATAAAATTGGCTAACAGCAGGACAATTTAAATAATCAAGGCTGGGCCCAAATGTACTAGAGATGAGGAACACAGGCTGGGGCTTTACTACTGAGAATTAAGACACTGCAGAGGATACATCAGTGAAAAAACTGCCAAAAGGACAGCTTTAATCATGAATAATAGGTCAGTGAATGCGAGTGATATAATGTTATGTAGTTTAGAAGTATGCAGTTCTTCCAAGTAGTTGTTTTTTACTTTAAACCAGTGGTGTGCTGTGAAAAATAGGGAACCCCAAAAACAGATGGCAACAAGTGAATGCTATGCTTTGACCACCCCAAACTTAAAAGCCCTATCAGCATACTACCCCAAAACAAATGTCCACTTCACTAAAAACCCACAGTCACTTTGGTGGTCCCATATCAGACTAAACAATCTTCATCAGTGCAGGTTGGTAAATGCTTTAAACCAGTAATAGATGTGCAGTCCTCATCTTCTTTGCAGTTTAACCTGAATTGGTCTAAAGCAGTCAGAAAAGTTTTTTTTTCCAGTTCAGACAGATTAGGAAAATAACCTTTTCTCCGTCAGATTTGTATTGATATTTTTGTCATTTTCCCATAAAGTGACATTAAACCCTCAGATTGTTAACATAAAATAATACTGTAATGTGTGCCTTACTGTAATCCATGGTAGTTTCCCTTCTCTTTGCTGCTCTTCCTTTTAAATCCTCATGTCTTCTCATGCTTGGGGAGAACTTCCCTTTGCAGCTGAGTGCCTCTTCCTGTAGTGCTGGCTCAGGTTGTGAACCTGCACACAGACACCATGTATCCATTTCAGAGACAAGGCAGTCTGCTGCAAAACAGAAGTTCTGCCCAGCATGAGAAGACATGAGGATGTAAAAAGAAGAGCAGCAAAGAGAAGGGAAACTACCATGGATTACAGTAAGGCACACATTACAGTATTGTTTTATGTTAAAAAATCTGAAGGTTTAATGTCACTTTTTATTTAATCTTCTGGACAGGAAGTGAGAATATTTCTCTAACAATATTAAAATTACTGGTATAAGCAAAATGCTAAAAGGTTACAAACTGTCAGGTTTGTGCTACTGTGTTCCCACCTGGAACATTTCCCTTACTTCCTGTTGTCTGGCCAGGACAGGAATTTTTACGAAGTGTCCCCAATGGGGACATAAACAGAAATAAAACCTGACAGAAGTATTAACCGTTTGGCTCCCTGCACACCTTTGTACACTTTAACCCGTACACTACAACAGTTGCAGTGCATTACTGGTCATTCTCAACAGCGCCTCAATGTTTATATACAGTGTAAGGAAATGCAGCTTCCCCTTCATTGCACCTGAACACATAGATGTGAATGACGTACTTTGCTGTTCTAAAGTAATGCAGATATCTTTTCTCATGTCCTGAAGACCCATTCAAACGAAATGGGCTGCCTCAATGCCCAGTGTATTGGTGTTTAAGAATCCTTCCAAAAAACAAAACAATAAAAATGTTCAGGCCAGAGTTTCACTTTAATAGAAAACATTTGTACCAAAGGGAACTCATGCTGTAATTTTAGGTCCTTTACATTTCACCTTTTATGAGGTAAACTGGAATTCTGAGATAGCGAGTTCTGTTTAAATTGCTCAGTGTGTAGAACATGAACATTGTAAGACTGCCAAGCATTCCCAGAGATATGAAACAAAAAAGCAATAATCGCCGTCAGAGGAAGGTAGCCAATCAATACACCATCAAAGTTTTTTCTTCATGCCGAGAAACATCTCAACAAATGACTTAAAGAAAGCTTGTATAAGCTTAAAATAAAGAGCATGCTCGGTAGACATGTGCACTGCCAAAAAATTTGTTTATTTTCGTTTAGTTTTAAATTCGGATTTGTGTTATTTCGTTTTTCGGGATTCGGGTGTGAAAGTCAATTCGGATTCGGACGAAATTCGGTAGCGTTAGGTCGACCGTTCGTTTCGTTTTCTGTTCTTGTTTCTTATTCGTTTCTTATTCGTTTCGTTCGTGACAATCGAGGGGGAAAAAATATTTTTCTCCTTCTCTGTCACTTTGCTCCAACTAACGAAACGAATAAGAACAGAATACGAAACGAACGTTCGAACTATCGCTACCGAATTTCGGAAATGGAAATTCGGATTCGTTTGCATTTGTTATGTCTGTAATTCGGAATTCGGATACATCCGAATGTCCGAATTTCCGAAAATTCGTTTCTAAAGTAATGCAGATATCTTTTCTCATGTCCTGAAGACCCATTCAAACGAAATGGGCTGCCTCAATGCCCAGTGTATTGGTGTTTAAGAATCCTTCCAAAAAACAAAACAATAAAAATGTTCAGGCCAGAGTTTCACTTTAATAGAAAACATTTGTACCAAAGGGAACTCATGCTGTAATTTTAGGTCCTTTACATTTCACCTTTTATGAGGTAAACTGGAATTCTGAGATAGCGAGTTCTGTTTAAATTGCTCAGTGTGTAGAACATGAACATTGTAAGACTGCCAAGCATTCCCAGAGATATGAAACAAAAAAGCAATAATCGCCGTCAGAGGAAGGTAGCCAATCAATACACCATCAAAGTTTTTTCTTCATGCCGAGAAACATCTCAACAAATGACTTAAAGAAAGCTTGTATAAGCTTAAAATAAAGAGCATGCTCGGTAGACATGTGCACTGCCAAAAAATTTGTTTATTTTCGTTTAGTTTTAAATTCGGATTTGTGTTATTTCGTTTTTCGGGATTCGGGTGTGAAAGTCAATTCGGATTCGGACGAAATTCGGTAGCGTTAGGTCGACCGTTCGTTTCGTTTTCTGTTCTTGTTTCTTATTCGTTTCTTATTCGTTTCGTTCGTGACAATCGAGGGGGAAAAAATATTTTTCTCCTTCTCTGTCACTTTGCTCCAACTAACGAAACGAATAAGAACAGAATACGAAACGAACGTTCGAACTATCGCTACCGAATTTCGGAAATGGAAATTCGGATTCGTTTGCATTTGTTATGTCTGTAATTCGGAATTCGGATACATCCGAATGTCCGAATTTCCGAAAATTCGTCCGAATTTCGATTTGGAACGAAACGAATCACACATGTCTAATGCTCGGTTTTGTTTCCCAAATTGGAAGCAATAGAAATGGTCAGTAATACCACATCAGAAGGCAATGGGCTTTATTTAATCAGGCAAATAAGAACATCCAACATTTAAAAATCACATATACTTGTTGTGATTTCTCTATGCCAACCTTTATCAAACAGGGTACATACTGGCTTTGTCAGGGGTGCCTTCAAATTTTAACTTCATGCATTTCCATGGTAAGGGCAAGCTCCGCACCAGTACCATGGAAACTCAAGATGCTAATCCAGAGCTGGCGGCATCCAGGCCCATTCCCAGCAATCAGAAGATAGACGTTCACCTCCGTCCAGACCTGGTCCACCTCCTGCCCTCTGCCATGATGAAACAGCCGCACTGTGGTGAAGATTATAAGATAGGACTCTGATGTAAAGGGAGGCTTCTGATCTGAACAGAAGTTTCTTATGTGAAGTGGGGATACTGATGTGGAAGAGGGACTCTCCTGTGAAAGGGAGGGGACTGTGATGGGAAGGAGGAAATTCCACATTTTTTTTTGTGAGGTCCCCCCTTAAAATCCACAGCAGACCACCATCTAAAATAAAGGGTCTGGATAGATTTTGGGGAAGAACCACTTCATTTTTTTACGTTATTTTACATTGGGGTGCTTTGAAATTTTGCATACTTTTAAACAGTAATATGACTAAAAGTGGCTTGAAAAACACTGCTCAAAACCAACAGATATAAAATAAACAAGTTCCTGCTTAGCTACACATCAGGTGTTTCTTCTATATTGGTTTATAACACAGAGATACCAACTGACAAACTAGGAAGTGCCTATAATTGAACAACTTAGTTTATAGTTTAGTTATTTTGATATTTTTTGTTGACCCATCCACCTTCTACCTTGGGTCCCCCCATCTTTTACATGTCTAAACAGATATAACTGGTTAATATGAGTTACTGTATATTATTGTTCTTTGCACATTTTGTTATAAAAGCCTTATTGATAGGATTTGAGTGTCATGCTTGGCAGGCCTGAATATACACTTTTGGCGGATACAATTATATGACTGATATGATCAGGTCAGCCAGATGCTTTTTCAGAGGAATTGATTTGGCAGCAGCAGCAGTGTTCTTATATTAAATACCAATGTGTTTTGAAGAACGTATTTATATTTAAGCAGACCAAAACCCTCAGGACAGGTGCTCTTTTTACCTTGACATACATACCATCCTTACACCTAACCTGTAGTTAAAGAATAGTATATACTAGCCTAACACTTGCTCCAAACTCACTTGCAGGTCCAAGCTGAAGCTGTGGCTTGGGAGTGGGATGTCACATAAGTGCTATTCACATTCGGGTAATGATTGGCTGGGACATGCAGATGGACCTAGCCCAGTTTAGCATTAATTAGTGTTAGAGCTTAGTTTATTAGTTTATTTATTTTTTTAGTTTTAAATGGCATGTTTAAAATGGTTTGAAGAGAAATGTACAGTATTTTTAATGATTTTTTTCTAAATCTATTTGGACACTGCTTTTGTACAGAACTTGTGCTGAGATACTAAACTGCATAGAGTTTCCATGTTCTCCCTGGGCTTGCATGGGTTTACTCCAGGTACTTTATTTCTTCCCACACTCCAAAGACATTTTGGTAGGTCAATTAGCTCCTGTCTAAATCGGCCCTAGTATGTGTGTGCATGTATGCAAGTATGTGAGATAGAGACCTTTGTTTGTAAGCTCCTTGAGGGCAGGGACTGATGTGGTTGTGCAATATGTAAAGCATTACACAAATTGTTAGCGCTACAAAAAATTGTTGTTATAATTAGGAATGCACCGATATATCGGCCAAAAACATAATGCCGAAAGTGCCATTTTCTGGCCGATACATTCATGATTTCTCTCCTACCCGCTGGGCGCTGCTCTGTGTCCCAGCGGGGAGGAGAGAAACTATCAGGCGGTCGAGCGCTGTGAACGGCCTGCGTCTCTCGTCCTACACCGCTCCTGTCACGGATCAGAGGAGAGTGGTGTGGGCGGACACAGCCAGTGCTGTCACAGGAGGCTGAGTTCCACTCGCTCAGCCTCCTGCGACAGCTGTCAGGAAGTAGAGCGAGGTACAAACATACACTCAGTGATCGCTGACTGTTTGTAAATAATTGACATAGTATGTTTACTATATCCTCAATTATGAATGAATGGGAAGTGATCTTCATCAACTCCTGTTCATTCATGATTGTGGTTATAGTAAACACACAATGTCCTCATGTTATGAATAAACAGGAACACTTGGAGTATCCCTGTTCATTTATAGCACGGGCTGCAGAAAAAGAGATTGAGGACTCTATGTCCTCAATCTCTTTTTCTTTTTTAAAAGGGAAATATCAGGGGTCTGTTTAGACCCCTAATATTTTCCCGAAGACCCTAAAAGTACTGTAAAAAATACAAATATTTAATAAAAAGTGAATACAAATAAATATAAAAAATAAATAAAAAGTTAATAAAAAATTAAATATTTTTTAAAAATGCACATGCTGCTTCCGTAGGCAACTGAGCTCACAAGCCAAGGGATGTAAATACACAGTACTGGCTATACTCGATATGTCTAAATTAACTGAATTGATATGCCGATCAGATTGTAAAACAAAAAGGAGAAACTTTGTTGCTGCTGGCAACAAAGACATTGCTATCGGTTTTATTCACAAGGCAGTAAACACTGAGCAGAGGGGGTCCCATTGTATCCTTAATTGGCAGGCACCCTTACTATCAAACAAATAATAAGAAATGCTATGTGAATCAAATGTGGACTGCACATGATTTATTTTGGGAGGCATTTCCTGCTCTTGCCTCCCAATGATGCAAGCTCTGCATCAATCACTTATAGAATAGGAGCACGTAAACATAGTGGGGTTTTAAAAAAATTACAACAAAAGTGGAAATACACTTTAAGCATTGGAGCCGTCATTGGCTAACGTATATATTTCAAAATTGCAGATCATGCCAGTGCATGTAAAGGTGTGACAAGTTAACTTAACTTTTGATTAAATACAATACAAACTGCGGTTGCCTTGCATAAGAGGATTATAACGGTAATGATACTTCAAAATTTCTGAAGGATCCCAGGAAGAAAAAAATAACAGAGCCTGAAGTAGGACTACTTGGTGTGCAGTCTGCTACCTCATACTCTCCATACTGCAGTAACTCTTACTATCTGTGCCAATCATATATTGAAGAACTGAATGCACTATGCACAACAGCACTGCTCTGTGCATTATTTAATACGTTTGTAAATAAAAGCAGCAATTTTCCTTCAGACTTCCGTGATGAAAGTAAACTCCCTTCTAATCTTACTACTTGAAATATCCTTGTCCATGATTACATTAGCTGCCAAAGAAAATTCACTTGACAGACATGAAATGTTAATGTAGTGGTAGAACAGTTTATGAACCAACATAACATTATAACACTGCCTGAACACTTAACATTACCATGTAGGAAATATATATACATTAAAGTGGAAGTAAAGCTGAAAACAAAGGCTGACAGCTAGGGTATTTATGACAGAAGAGATTCTGTAGTCATAATTGCTTCTTCCTGCCTGTCAGCATCTGGGTGCACATTACCATAAGTGCACTCGGCAAGGTCTTGTGCCAAAATGAACTGTACTCCAATGCGCATGAGTCTGCGTTATGTCATTCCAGGCAGGCCAATCAAGATGGTGAAGAAGCCGAACCCCAAAGAAGACCAGAAGATTAAAGTGGTGGCAGCAGAGGAGACTGCCAAAATCACATGCAAGGTAAGTCAGCCATAATGTGTCAACTAGTATTTTCTAACGGTAGTTAGTAAGGATAACCGCCATGTTTTCTCATTAATCATGTGTTTATCTCCATATACCACCTGCTATATGCCAATCTATACTAAAGCGACAAATAAAAAACATACAGTATGACCGGGAGCTGTGACTTTCCCAATCTACACAGGTTATTTGTACCTCTTTAACAATAGGTTGAAAAACCAACCTAAATGCAGATTATTATTTTTTAAATCTTGATGTAGACCAGTGGTAAGTGTTTCTACAATTAGATCAACTTAAAACTTAACTATGAAATATTTTTAGAGCTTGAAAAAAGTATCATTGGGTAACACAAGTTAGACATTCTGCAAGGTTTCTGTGACTTCACCTTTATTCAGACATTTGAACAATTATTGAGGGGAAAGGGACGAATAGGAAGACACAGACAACAATGAAAAAAACTCCAACCCTTTCCAACTCTATCAAAAGTATGTTCTATTTGCAAAAAGAAAAAAAAAAGCTGGAGTTAGGCAAAAAAAAAGAAACAAAAAACGATGAGGGAAAGGGGTGGTATCTACAAGCCATATGATCTACTAAATATGAATATAACTTGCTGGCAGACTAGTCCTAATTACTGGTGACCAGGATTAGAGATTCACCTATCCAATAGAAAAAGGCCTTTAAGAATCCTGCTCATCCTGATATGGACTCTGCTTCTTGCACCTGTGTGTTCCTGTGCCCTATCTGCAAACAAGCATTCTGCACAAAATCTTTCCAGCATCACAGCAGTATCCAGTTTGCCTTCAGATCATCTGTTGCACCTGAATCCACCACAGGTACCGGTGCCACTCCTTGTCCTGCTATCCCCTTTCACCGACTCCAGAGGGTTTTGGACAGGAGGTATAAAGGAAACCCTCATCAGCCTGCACCAGGTATGCAACATATACATTATTATTATTATTACATAGTATTTATATAGCGCCAACAGTTTGCGCAGCGCTTTACAATGTAAGGAAGACATTACAATTACAATACAATTCAAGACAGGATGGTAAGGAGGGCCCTGCCCCTGAGGGCTTACAATCTGAAAGAGGAGGGGGAAATGATACATGAGGAGGTAGCTGTGTGGGGATGAATTGTTTGAGAATGTAATGGGTCAGTGGTTAGGTTGAGGAGGGATAGGCTTCCATGAAGAGAGGAGTCTTCAGGGAACGCCTAAAGACAGTCAGGGTGGGAGATAGACGGACAGGTTGGGGTAAAGAGTTCCAGAGGATGGGAGAGACTCTAGAGAAGTCCTGGAGGCGAGTATGGGAGGAGTTGACTAGGGAGCTGGAAAGCAGGAGGTCTAGGGAAGAGCGGAGTGGACGGTTTGGGTGATATTTTGAGACAAGGTTTGAGATATAGCTTCGCATAGATAAGTAGGAGGAGAACCACGAGAGAGCAGAGTCTTGTAGGCCAAGCGAGTGGAGTTTTTTGAGGAGCAGCGGATGGTCAACAGTGTCAAAAGCAGCAGAGAGGTCCAATAGCAAGAGTAAGGAATAGTGGCCGTTGTACATAGTTCAGATTGTTTTCTTTCTTGTCATTAAATGTCATGAAATTTCAGATTAGGTTTGTATTATTATTATACATGATTTATCTAGCACCAGTTTGTGCAGCAATTTACAATATAAAGAAGACATTACAGTTAGAATACAAATAAAGACAAGATGGTATCATTTTGTTGAGAGTTCTGTGAAGACAGAGCAATGCATTCAGTGTCCGAGGCCAAAAAGCCATCCATTTTGTGCTCTGCAACATAATTTCTTCCCAAAGGCTATAGTAGTGATCAGGGAAATGTATAGCTATTATGAGCCTGCTCCAATACATGCATATTAAAAGAGAATCTGTGGGTTCCAAATCAAGAATGTTCACAGTCTCTAAGCTCCAGATGCCTGTATGTCAATTTGGTGTCCTATGAAGCATCTGGAGCTCTTGAAATCTGGGACACACTGAAGTGCAAATAGTAACGCCTGGCCTCCCTGGATATTAGATTGTCAGCTCCTTTACTAACAATGCCTGATGTAAATGGGTCATTGCTTTCTTTAGAGAGCTGCTGGATATGAGGCATTTAGACTAATTTAGACATAATCTGCAAATTTTTTAATTGCAAACAATAGTCATTTACTGTATGCCTAGGATAGAAAAGGGCTGTAAAGTGGTAGCATGTGTTTACATTATATTAGGGATCTGTAATGGTCACACCATTTGGGCATTTGGCTTGGAAGCTAAACAGGGTTGTATTTTTCCAATTTGCCATTAAGTGTGTATACGTACATTTGAGATGCTTTTTTTTGTTTTGCCCAAAATGTTAACTTGCTTCTGGAAATTCAAGTATTTGCAAGCATTACTGTATAGTCCATGAGATTGGGGAGATCTCCTCTACCATGAGAGCCAAAGCCCTGTTGTGAGGCACACATGTTCATTCAGCTTCTGCAAACTCCAGAGAGGAACGAAGTAGCACTCGCAGCACAGAAGGGAGGACTAGAAGTGAGGGATGAGGGGGGTCTTCTGCAGAGACAGCAATAAATACTGTGTGGGGGATCATTTGTTGTATTTGTATTGTACTTGAGGTAGCACAGCATGTTAGACCTTTCAAATAACTACCTTCCAGAAACACACACACAAAGAGGCCCTACCACAAGCCCCAGTGTGATAATATGTATATTCTAAAGGAAATCTGGAGGTTTCCATTGCAGTTCCCTCATTCTCAACATGCTAGCTGCCAGGCTGACTCTCTTGCTTCAGGAGTTTGAGATTCTAACTTATGCAGATAATGATTTTGGAAGCTGAAATGTAAATATATAAATATATAATGCTGCCGATTTGCCACCCGACTCTTCCTCTGAGCTGCGGGCACCTGTAAACAGACACAGGCTGCCCGCAGCTCAGAGGAAGATCCAGTTTCAGGCAGATGCGGCAGCGGCTGCCGTGGATCGCACTTACCAAGGACCTCGCAGCCGCATCTGCGAGAAAATTTAAAGTGCCGGTGTCAGCAGAGTGTCTTGTGTACGGGTGCCCGCTGGCTGGACACCCGTACACAAGACGCCAAACCCGGACTGTCCGGTTGAAAACCGGACGGGTGGCAACCCTAAGTAGATATAGGCCACAAAAAAACCCCCCAAAACGCCCAAATATGAAATACTTACCTGTCTGCACTGCTCGCTCCCAGCTGCAGTACAAAGATCTGAACGGCCATGCAGGAGGATCATGTGGGCGGGCGCATGCACGGTCCACATCACCGTCAGGGAGAGGAGGAGAAACATTGTGTTAGTGAATGCATGCAGCCGGGAGCGTGCACGCTGGACAGACTTTGACAGACCTTTACTTTTTTTAAACATGACAAATACTGTTGTGTGTGGGGTGCCAGTCAAACTGGAGAAAATGTGTGCTCAGAAATACACAAAACGTATACTAGAATTATAACTAAAATGATTTTTCCCAGTTTTTTTTGGTAAAATTAGGTACCTCGGCTTATATTCGGGACGGCTTATACTCGAGTATATACGGTATCTAGAAACCACATAACTGGCTACGATATAAAATATAAAAAGCAGCCTCAAACCCTTTATTATTCAGCCTGGAAATACTAATTATTCAGGCAAGCACAGCAAAGAGGTAGATAAGATTGGGATACAATTGATAATTGTTCCAATTGCTGTTCTGGGCTATTTTCCCTTACCCTTGAAATATAAAAAGATCACTGTTTGCACAGTTCTCATTCACAACCAACTCATTTACTTTACTTCTAAACTTAAGTTCTTCAGATTCCTGAGTCATAGAAAAACACATTTTGCTAACACAGCCACTCATTATTAAACTTCTAGAATACAGTGGCGTCTAAGGCTGAGCAAACTGGTGCTTATTGTATTCTTGATATCTGATTCCCATACAAATAGTGTTATCAGTAGCAAAAACACTTGTGCAGAATTGCTTTTGTAATTAGCAAAACATTCTGAATAAAGGCTCATTTATAGAGGTGAGTAAGCTTGCTATAAGAGATTGAGTGTAAAGCCGAGTAGTATGATGAGCCTTAGTACTTGTAGATTGATCATACAGTTTTAGGATAAATGGATTTTTACATAGCTTAATGCTTCTGCGCACTTCACACACTGTGAAGTTTGCGCACTGCGCAAACTGAACCTTATTGCTTCTTTGGATTACTGAGGCATTTCATGCTCCCCATAATTGTGAATAGTATCTGCCCTGCATGTGTAGACACACATTCATAAGCTATATATTCAAGTGGAACTCCAGGCAAACTGCTAAATTACACCTGCCTAAGGATTTGAAATTCTGACCAGTCATTTTTGAGCTTCATGCACATATCAAGTCGGTAAGATCATTCTGCTACTTTTTGGTCTGGCATTATTGCTTCACCGCTTCCTAGATCAGCTTATGCTCACTTGGTCAAGATAATGACACTAATTGTCTGTCCAATGAATTGAAATGCTATTAAAACCAACATTACTGAGAATTAAACTGCACACATTCACCATACATTAGGAGTTGCCTAACCTGAATAAGTCACAGAAACGTGTTAAAATATCATAATACTGGCAATACGGAGGCTCTTTGGCCTGGATGGGAAGGGGGTTTAACACCGCGGATGTCAACTGGTTAAGGAACCCAAACCTGTATCCAGTATTATAAACTGAGAAACTTTGATAAGTTCATTTCAAGCTCTTTTTATACCATTTAGTATGTGCCTGTTGCACTATATGTCCCTAGTTTATTGGACAGTTCAGAGTACAGTGACTTATTAAGCCTGTGGTTAGACTATTAATAGCCAAAATAACAATTACATTTTAATACTGAGCATTAAAGAACCTTTAAAACGAGCTCTCCCTAACTCCAGTCAAGGAAGGCTTTAGGATCCCATGAAATTTGGTTATTCAAGGGCATATACTTATGCAGGGCTGCTTTCTTCCAAGCAGTTAATGGTTTGTCCACTGATTGCATGTGTGAAATGCAGAATAGGATTATTTATGTCTCTGCCGCGATCTGTGATCAGGCTTGGAATCCAGAAGCTGAAACAGCAGGCAAGTTTGTGATATGAACAGGAAGAGTTTTGTACACAAGTGGTCAGTAACAGTAGGCAGGTAGAAGTGTTGTCAGTGATCAAGCCGAGGTCAGTAGCCAAAAAAGATATTAGGTTCAAAGTGGAAGGCGATAAGCGTAGTTGGTAATTAGTAGGGATGAGCCGAACACCCCCGTGTTCGGTTCTAACTCAAACTTTCGAACATGGAAAAAGTTCTAATTCGAACTTAGAACTCAATGCAAGTCTATGGGGGTAGAACTCAGAAAATTAAATGTCCCCATTTTGAAGCCTTATATGCAATTAATTGGCCTTATATGCAATTAATTGGCCAAGTGTATGGGGATCCGGGTACTGCCCTGGGGGACATGCATCAATGAAAAACACACTTTTAAAAAATACCATTTTTAAAGGAGCAGTGATTTAACATCACTTAAAATGAAACATTAAAAGTAAACATTTTATCACAGTCTTGCACCTGACCTAGAACATGCTATGTTCGAGTCGAACATAGGTTCGACTCGAACGTGCAGCCCATCCCTAGTAATTAGTAGCCAAGGGTCGGTACACGAGAAGCAGTGTTAAGGATGTAGTTTTGCAATAAGAACAGGAAGCAAGATATTGGAGGAGCACAATAATCTAGCAAACATGAAGTGCAGAGGCATGGCTTAAATAGGAAGTCCAGGGTAAGAGCAAGGAGTTTAGAGTTCAGCAGAAAACTGGGTTTAACTGAGGTTGCACAAGAGATTGGGCAAGGAGCTATCTAGAGCTTCAGCTGGCTCAGCAGGAAGAGCCACTGCCAGTCACAGCAGAGACCCTGGGTTCAGATCTAGCTCCTGACAGACTCCTAGCTCTAAAGAAATTTAACAGTTTAAATTTAAGCTTCTTTCTACACTGAACTGTTGATCATTGCAATCAAACTAAACAAAGCAATGTTCATACTGCCAGGCCAGTGTGAACATTGCTTTGTTTACATTGATTGCAATGACGATAGCTCACAGAGCACAGGAAAGAGAAGGCAAAAGTAATAGATTATGCTTACTAAAGTCTCCAAGTGTCCAAAGACTACATCAAGAAAAACAAAGACAATCCACTCAACAAACCTGAAGAGAAACAGCAGGATATTTGCATAAAGTATGCAAATTATTAATGCAACATTTACCAGAAGGTAACTTATGATCTAATATTTACATTTTATACACTCAAATACATTTTTAGGATTATATTTCATGCACAGAATGATAGCTTCTCCCTCTAGGGTCTAACACGCTATTAGTGTGTTTATATACAGTAAGATGTGATTACAAATAATGTAAAAATCTCATCAGTCTGTTAATAAAGTTGATCATATTCACATAAATGTAAGTTTTTCTGTATTTTAAGTACTACAAACATCTTCCCAAGGACATTTTTCAAATTAAGAGACAAATGGGAAAATCACTGAAAATTAGGTCAATGCACCAACCCACTCTTGCTTTCACATTCATACCTGCACACAACCAGCATGGGGGGAGTCGGCTCTACTGAGACCCCCAAGAGTCTTTTTTTTCTTCCACTATGCCATGACAAGCGCTATTTTTAAAGTGTATTTCCACCTTTACAGTCAAATATGAGAAAACTCCACTATACGTTTGTTGTGTGTTCCCATTCACATACCAAAAAATAATTAAAACATATATTTCTTACCTTTTACTGTGTAATATTGGCAAAGGACTTTGTGCACATTCCAGGCTACTCTGAGCCGTCTGAAAGTGAAAGTAAAAGGGACAAACTGAGGGGCAGACTGAGCTGCTTCTCAAACATGCAATGCTTCTAAGGCTTCATTCTATCTAATGTTAAGGTGTTTTGACATTCCTGAGCAGGAACCCCAAATATACAGTTTAGAAGCAGCTGCTGTTACCCATTCCTGTTAATGATCGGGTAACAGAGGCTGCAGGTGAAAGTGGCAGTCTGCTTGTAATACTAGCAAAAGAGCCAAGATTTCAGTGCCTATGTTGAGAAATTTGAAGATGAATTTCTCCAAAAAGCTACCTGAAGTGAATGAGGGTTTCCTTTGAAGTGCTTTGGTGGCTTGTTCAAACTATGTAAATACTTTAGTGTGCATAGTCTGCCTACAAGTTCACTTTATGAACCAGTGTTAACATTTGCAGCATAGAAGGCTATCAATTGTGCATGGAGTTGAACATTATTGTTCTGCACATTTGAAAATGTATTTTTGTATCACACAGTATTATTCATTTTTACTTTGTGATGCAGAATTTAGGATGTTACAGCCAAGGAACTACTGGAATGAAGAAAAGGACTTCCAGTTTTACTACATTCTTCATTAATTACTTACCATATTTGCATTAGAAGAACATTTCTCTTCCGTATTTTGTTTTGTTTTTTGTTTTAGCATCACGCCTCAGTGTGAGGCACAAAAAGAATGTTGATAAACACGTAATAGAGCAGTCAACTTTAAAAATGAAGAAAAATATTACAAGCGAACAAAAAAAAAAAAGGTTCTCAAATGCAAGCTGAATGAACCAGAAAAGCAAGTCACTATTAACCATTGACACAAGCCCTTAAAACAAATCAGCATTGGCAGCACCCTATGTTTCATTAATGGCAGTTTTGGATGCTTCTATAGGTCAACTGATGACTGTTAACATGAGAAACTCTACAGTGTCAAAAGGATTTGGGTGAATTCTTTCTTTTGACAAACCCCTATTCAGGCTAAAATCAAACTTCTGGCTTTTGTGAAAATCAGCTAAATTCGCATGCATATGTTCAGGCAAAAGGAAAGTTCTGATTTTCAAACCTGTCAATCTCTACTTGTGGACAGCAGGGATACAATTGGACTGTAACACAGCTTTGTTTCCATTCTGAGCACAAAGCCTAAAATACTCAATTACTGACATGGCAAACAAATGTTCTAATCAGAACAGAAATACTAGTTACTTTAGACTCTAATGTTTGTGATATAAAAAAATAGAGATATCAAATGAAAAGCAAATATATTTATTATGCACTTTCATATACAGTCCTTTGCTGAATATTATACAAGGAATAAAATAAAAAGAAATTTACATGTTTAATTCAATTTACATTAGATATTTACAATTGAAAACAGGAGAAAAAAAAAAAAGTCAAATAAAAATGTTTCCATATAAAGATGGAGCAAAATACATTTGCATAGCAGAGTAAATTATTTGGGAAGTCATATTGTACAAACAAATTACATTAAATACTGCTGAAAGTAGAACAAAACCAGTCAACGATGTTGAAACTTTTATGTAATGAAAAGCAATGTTTACATGTTCATTGATTTAAAGAGATGCTACTTTATCCATTTTATCCTGCGGAGACAGCTTTTATGGCATATTCAGAAAGAATAAAAAGCTAGTGGTTTTACAAATCATTTACCAGTCTGTACGTGTGTGCAACGCTCACTGCTGGGGTGTCCGCGTGTGTGTATTTGTTATGTTGCAGCCTGACACTAGAGTTGTTTAAATTATTTTTTTTCATGATTCCACACCAAGTACCCCATAATGACAAAGTGAAATGTTTGCAAATGTATGAAAAAGGAAAAACTGAAATATCACATTGGCATTGGTATTCAGACCCTTTGCAACAACACTTGACATTTAGCTCAGGGGCTTCCCATTTCTCTTGATCATTACTGAGAGGTGTCTACACCTTGATTGGAGTCTATATATAGTGGTAAAATAAATTGACTGAACATGATTTGTAAAGGCACACACCTCTCTGTAGAAGGCCTCACAGCTGACAATGCATACAGTATCAGAGCAAAAGCCATGAGGTCAAAAGGAACTGCCCACAGAGCTCAGTGACCAGATTATTGCAAGGCACAGATCTGGGGAAGGCTACAAATACATTTCTGCTGCACTGAAGGTTCCCGAGAGCACAGTATCCTCTATAATTCTCAAATGGAAGAAGTTTGGCACAACCAGGACTCCTCCAAGAGCTGGTAGCCCAGCCAAACTGAGCAATTGGGGGAGAAGGGCCTTAGTAAGACAGAGGACCGATGGTCACTCAAAGCTCCAGAGATCCTGTGTGGAGATGGGACAAAGTTTCAGAAGGACAACCATCACTGCAGCCCTCCACCGATCTGGCCCTTTTGGCAGAGAGGCTAGACTGAAGCCTGTCCTTAGTGCAAAACACATGAAAGCCCGCTTGGAGTTTGCAAAAAAGCACCTGAAGGACTCTCAAGACTGTGAGGAACAAGATTATCTGGTCTGATTAAACCAAAATTGAACTATTTGGTCCTCAATTCTAAACGTTATTTCTGGAGAAAACTAGGCACCGCTCATCATCTGCCCAAAACCATCCCAACAGTAAAGCATGGTGGTGGCAGCATCATGCTGTGGGGGTGTTATTCAGCAGCAGGGACTGGGAGACTGATCAGGGTTGAGGGAACGCTGAATGGTGCATAGTACAGTGATATCTTCAATGAAAACCTGTTCCACAGCGTCAGGCCTCAGACTGGGCCGAAGGTTTACCTTCCAACATGACAACGTTCCTAAGCACACAGTCTAGACAACACAGGAGTGGCTTAGGAACAGCTCTGTGAATGTCCTAGAGTGGCCCAGCCAGAGCCCTGACTTGAACCCTATTGAACATCTCTGGAGAAACCTGAAAATGGCTATCCACCGACTGTCCCTCATGCAACCGGACTGACTGAGCTTGAGAGGATTCGCAAAGATGAATGGCAGAAAATTCCCCAATCCAGGTGTACAAAGCGTGTCACATCAAACCCAAAAAAACTCGAGGTTGTAATTGCTGCCAAAGGTGCTTCAACAAAGTACTGAGTAAAGGGTCTGAATACTTAAGTACATGTGATATTTCAGTTTTCTCTTTTTAACAAATTCATGTTATTATGGGGTGTAGATGAATGAGAGAAAAAAAAAGTAAACAATCCACGGTTCCTCACAGTCCCTCTGTGATCTCAAATGCACTTTACTATCTTACAATTAGTAATTTCAAAGAAAGGATTACAGGGCTGCTTTTTGCTGTAGTCATAACCAAACTCCAATCTCCACCCCACCCCCCAAAACACTGAATGAAATCTTGTTCCATAAGCAAAGCTTTCGTTTCTTCGAGACTAGACTACTTTGTTGGAAAGGGCTTGCAGCTCACTAAAATACTGGCCCCTGGGTGAACTTACATGCGTTTTACAGAGCTTCTGTTCGATTTCTACCTATTTCCTAATGCCTTCTGTCTATCTATATGGGAAGTAGATGCTTGACAATCCTTCTGCCTGCATTTTCTTTCAGAGGCGGGACACAAGGTATTGTGGAAAACAAAAGATTTGAATGCAGCTTAGTAGTACGCCTGTGCTTCCTGACAATGATGAAAAATGGATACTTATGCAGAAATGGCTGAATGTTGACCAACTATCTTCCATTAATGCAAAATTATCTGTTTCCTCCCAGAGGGCTTGTACAGAAACCAGCCTCTCTCCCCACCTTCTTTCCAGGAGAGAGGTCAGTCTATATGGACCACCTATGACCTGGCATTTGTGGATTATAAGTCATCCACACACATAACTATGGTCAGCCTTATTTCTTTTGTAACATTGACTGTGTTATCAAATCTTATGACAGCCAATAATATCTCAAATACACTTTTCAAAATGTGTAATCTGCATCTTCACTTTGGAGAATTTAAGCTCATAGTAATAGTAACAACTAACCCCTTTAAATGTAAAACTAATTTAAACTAAGCAATAAAAATTGTCTCTGACATGGGTATTTATTCTACCCAAAATACAAATGTTTCTCATTTAGAGCATAGAACAAATGTATAGCTCAGTTATGATAGGGAGCAGCAGAAATTGCAGCAACCAAAAGATTAACAAAATGAGAATTAAAGAGACTGGTGAAGGAACAATACAGCAAAACATACCCCCAGGACTTGATGACAGTTAGCATTTTTAAGGCTATTATTTAACCCCTTCGTGACTGACGACGTACAGTGTACGTCGCCAGCATCGGGGCTGTTTAAACAGACTCCCGGCGACTTTTGCCGCCGGGACTCTGTTTAAACTTGTAGAGCCGACTGTCGACTAAGCTATATTCCTTTACTAAAGAAGAAAGGACTGACATAAACAAGCTGACTCTATTGTCAGGTTCCCCGATATATATTTCAGCTGTATATGTAGCGATTTTCCTGGAATTCAGCTTTACTTCTCCAGGCATATAAAAAGGATACAAATGGTGCCCTGTATTTTTAATACATCATTAAATGTACTTTTTAAATACAAGCAGTGTAACTAGCTGAATATGACCGGATATTGGCCTTTTACAGTCCACTGTATAGCAGAGCTCAGACTGGGAGGGGAGAAATGCACAAGGAATCAGTTGTTCTGCAATGCAAAGAGCTTGCCATTAGGAGAAGAGGACAGAGTGATGAGGTCATCAATGTGCTGCTTCTCATTTTGCTGCCCAGGATTGTGCTGTGTAGCAGATCTGTTTAAATCTCAGAAATGTGTAGACAAAAATGCAAATGCTTTAGCAGGTATAGCAGCTCCCATATACTGTATGTATTTCATCTGTGTATTTAGCCATTTGTCTGGAGTTTATTTACTATAACAGTTTTTTGTTTTTATTGCGTCAGTTTTCTGTAATTTTGTTTCCTTGTTTTTTACAGGTTGAGAAAGCACAAGACTGTAGCATACTAGAAGACACCACAAACTGCAAGTCTTTTTTTCTGACCATAAAAGTTAACTGGTCTTTAGGGGTTTTTTTTTTTTTTTTTTAAAAGGACTGTCCATTCAAATGTGATAAATCAGTTATTGGTGGCCTACGCTGGGTCAAATCACATGCTGGCATCTTATACTTCTAGGGGACTTCAGAAGCAAGATTCTCAGCTAAGGTTCCTGTCTAAGTTCCCAATCATCTTGTTTTTTTTTGTGTGTGTTTTAGCTGACCTTTGGGTGTTCCTACTTTTTTATATTTTGGTATTCAAAAATGGAACCATAATCACGGGATGCCTTTTTTATGGCTGTCGGAAATGTTTTAGGTTTAAGTTTGGTCTCGGGCATCCACCAAAAACTGAAATGTCAATTTTGGGTTGACTGGATATTTAAAGTGCCTAATTGTAGGCAAAAGGAAAAAAAAAAAAAGTTAAAACGATGTGCTTAAAAGTGTGCACAAAATGCACTTTGTAACTGCACCTAAAATTCCCTTTACTGTCCCTAAAAGAATGCTACTTGCAGCTTTTCATATGAAACGGGAGCTTAAGTATGCATGTCCTGCTGTGAACTGTATGACTCTTCTCATATCTGCTGTTCAGACCTGAGACAAGCAGCTGAAATGTATTCATTTTTGTGTGTTTTAATAAGTAAGGTCTTGACAGCATCTGAAAAGATACAACTCTGTAGACTTGCAAAGCTCCAAAGTATCTTAACGCTTTGGAGGCCAGAAATATACAAGCAAAAAAGGCACACATACGCACAGCCTAGTCTTCTGCAGTGTTTACTTATTGAATGCAGCAACTCTTGTATCATGCCCAGACATGCCTTGCACAGTCAAGAGTCCAACAAATTCCCTCTCCTCCTATTTTGCTGTGGAGTTGAATGTATTCTGCTCAACTTTGCGAAAGACAAAACTCCTTTTAAAAGTGCACATTTATCTGCCACTGACTATCTCAGTGTTAAGTATTTTTCTGGTGTTAACCTTGTCAGAACTTTATTTAAATTAACTTTGTAACCTGTTATGTTGTTTTTGTCCAGTTAGAGGAAATATGTAGTTAACTTGTTTGTGTCAGACATGTGGACATGTACAATTGACAATGGTTCCCTTATTTTCTGTAACTGTAACGACATATTTATTTTCCTTATGTAGTATATAGTGGTAATAGTAATACAGCCTCCGTTGAAGAGCTACAACATGTTATCAAAGTTTTGAATTTCTTGTCCCTGTGGGACACATACTTGGATATATTAAAAATGTTCTTAAAGAGAACCAGTCTTAGTTGGGCTTCTGCAAGAATCTGAATATTAAGTGTTTAATTGCAACTGCAGAGTTAAACATATGAAACATTTATCTATACTGACTCTTTGACTTGAAAGTTGGGACCAGGGGTCATCTTAGGTCTGACATTTTGGCGTGTCATTTGCCTTTGTTTTTGTGAAAAATTTGTTTTTCTGAGGAATTTTCCATTTTCGGAGCTTTGGATGTATCCAAATTTCCGAACAAAAGAAATGAGGAATATAAACAAATCCGAACTTCTGAAAACGAAATTCGTTAGAGGCAGTCTGCACACATTTTCGTTTGTGGATGAGTTTTCCTTGCAGCAAAGGGACATTAAAATCTTTTTTTTTGTAAATGTCACTTTGGTGCAACCAACGAAACGAAAACAAAACGACAATTCGTACAGACTACTGCTAACGAATTTAGTCCGAATCCCGAAACAAATTGACTTTCGGACCCGAATCCCGAAAAACGAAATAACGCAAAATTCGAATCGAAACACATTTTTTGCTGGTGCACATGTCTGCCAAGGAGCAATAGACTAATGAGCCTACCCTCTGCTCACAAGTTTTTAATTTCTCCACACAAAAGAAAAAGTTACTCACCCATACAGATTGTGATATTAATGGAGTTTTCTTGCACATGGAATGAAATCTTTTAAAAAACCAAATATGTGCTATGTAAACAGTGTGTAACAAAGTTTTAAGCCTGCAGCACGAAAAGATATCTGTCCATGTTGACTATGCTCTAACCCACTTAACTGCTACATGCAAGTTCAACATCTCCAAGTTATTGACAACTTCCTATTTCAAACATGAGTAACTCTTGAGAATGTAATCACTGTATAACAATGGCAAGTTTGAGAAGCAAATAGATTAGAAGTCAGGTTGCACTGCACCAAAAAAGGATGAATAAGTCCAAGCGGTCACAGCCTTATATCTTTGTACGAGATTTGCCCAGTAGGGCTTGGGGTTGCCACCCCCAGCAGTCATAACTGCAGTCACAATAAAGATGGCTTAAACCAAAGTAAATTGAAGGCATAAATCCCTTTAAAATATAAACAGCAGACAGTATATTCCTTTAAGAGCCTTTATCACTTCAACTATTCAGGTAAAGAGGAAGAATCTCTTATTAGCCTACCCCTTGACCCCCTTTAGCTGCTTTCTAGGTATTGCGGAAAACGTGACCTCCACCCAGGTTTGGGGCAGGCCTAAACTATTTTACCGGAGGAAGAAATGGTCACCAGCCTTGTGTTATCTCCAACACCATCCTATATATAGCAAGCACAGGGTTTAATTTCGGAGCAGCAGCGTGAGGGAGAGCAAAAAAAAAAAGTGGTTTGGTGGGTAGGCTAGTAAGGAACTCCATAACTTTGCTCTAAATGGACAAACTGACAGTCACTTTTAACATAAAAAGCACTTTCTGGCATGTGTCAAGAAGACTTAAAAGTTTGATTTTAAGTCAAATTATGTAAAAATTGAAATTAGCAAAACATTTCTTACCAGTTATAGTGGAGTTTCCTTTTTGTAGTTAAAGCTAGGGTCAGTTCCTTCAATTTGAAGTTTAAGTGACTGTTTAAGGCTCAAGTCTGTTTCTGTTGAAGGATAGCCTTCTAGAACTTCTGGATGCCCCCGCCCTTGTACAGAACGCGGCACAGAAACCCTACCAAGAAAAACCTGATGATTCCCTTGAAGGTGATAATTGGGATTGGTCATAATTCCATTCCTTTTCTTTTGTTCTGCAGTCTGCTGTTGAATAAACTGCTGTGATGAACGAACAATTTCTTGTTGCACTGAAGATATCTGAATTTTTGAAGGGTCTGTAGGGATTTGCTTTAGTGGCACATTCATCCCAGGGCCAGAAATGGGAACATGCACTCTATTGTCAAATTGTTTCATTTCATATTCTAAAACCTTAGACTGGGAAGAGCAACTTTGCTTGTTTTTCTTTGTTACAGAACTAGATTTGTTTGAGGACTCTCCTTTGCCCACTTTACTTGTCTTTGTGGATTTTAAACAAGGTTTGACTTGGCTCCATTCAAATTCACTTGTTGGGGAATTGTTTTGTCCTAAAGATTGTGTTGTGGAAGAGGGGGATACTACTGACTGTCTACTTCTGCTACGTGGAAGTGAATGCTGCTGAATTTGCTCTGTGAAAGAAAGGCAATGGAAACTATCAATAGGCACGGTTTGAGCAGTTGCTGTAGATGAAGTTGTACGAAGGGAAGAATTTTTAGAACTCTTAAGTGAATTGTTTGAAAGAGAAGACTTATGTCTATCTACTGTAGAATCTGGGGATTCTGAAGGAGAACTGAACGCATGAGAGGGTCCATTGCACAATCCACGCATAGTCGGGTGAACATCACCACCTCCGGTGCTGGATGAGCTATTCGATTTAATTGTTAAAGACTGTACTTTTGTTGATGTTGTATTTAAGTTTTTTTGCTCCATGGTATGAACAGGAGATGGATTGCATCCATTGAGAGTCGATGCTCCATATTTTTCAAGCAACTTAATTATTTGCGTATGTACATTTTTAGCAGCAACACGCATAGCTGTCCTTCCGAATTGATCTGCGTGATTTGGATCTGCACCATGTTCCAATAAAACCTGCACAGCCTCAGTGTGTCCTTCCTGGGCAGCAATGCAAAGTGCAGTAGCACCTTGGTTACATGTATTATCAACAAGAGCACCATTATCAATTAATAGCTGCACCACTTTTACATGCCCTTGCCAGGCAGCGGACTGTAAGGCAGAACGTTTCTCATTGTCAGCTGCGTTAACATCAGCCCGGTAGGACAGGAGGGTCTGCACCATCTCTAAATGTCCCTGCCAGCAGGAAACATGCAGAGCTGTTCTCCCTTCAGTATCACTAGCTTCCACATTAGCTCCATTTTCTAAAAAATATTCAGCCATTGTTAACTGATTTTCCAGCGATAGAATGTAAAGTGTTGGGCGTCCATCAGCATCTTTGGAATTGATGTCGGCATCATTGCTCAAAAGCAATTCAACTATATCCCTATGTCCTTCCAAAGCGGCAACACGGATGGAATTCCGACCATCATATCCTTTTTGATCAACAGGAGATTTATTTTCCAAAAGAGTCTGTACACAGTCATAATGTCCTTCCTGGGCAGCCAGAAGTAAGGGTATTCGACCATCATTATCAATTTCATTTGTTCGAGCTCCTTGTTCAATTAATGCTTCACATATTAATCTGTGACCCTCAAAAGCAGCCATATGAAGTGGAGTCCATCCGGCATCATCTCTATGGTTTTCATCTAGGCCTCTGTCCAGAAGTGTCCTTACTACTTCAACATTTCCTTGAGCTGATGCTATGCTAAGAACAGTACGACCTTCACTGTCAATACTATCTACAGCAGCACCCCAGAAAAGTAATGTATTAACAACCGATGCATGCCCCATAGAAGCTGCAGCAAGGAGGGGAGTACGTCCATTGTTATCAGTGTGATCAACATCTGCACCACCTTCTAAGAGAAGATCAACCACATCCACATGTCCCTCATATGCAGCCACAAGTAGGGGAGTCATTCCATCTTTATCACAATGGTCTACCTCTGCCCCCCTCTCAATTAAGAGACTGACCACAGACGCATGACCTTTGCTTGCTGGAACACAAAGGGCTGCTACAGATAGGGCTGTTCGTCCATCCACATCTTCATGATTGACCTCTGCACCATGATTTAACAGATGCTCCACAATTTCTCTATGTCCCATGTATGCTGCTGCAATTAAAGCAGTTCTGCCTTCATTGTCAGCTTTATTAACTTCGGCCCCATGTTGCAGTAAATTCAGTACGATATCTTCGTGCCCTCCCCATGCTGCTGCTCTTAAAGCTGTTCGACTGTCAGCATCTGCACAATCAACTTTGGCTCCAGCATACAAAAGTGCAGACACAACCTCAGTGTGGCCACCCCATGCTGCAGATCTCAGTGCTGTCCACCCATCATGATCACAATGATTTATGTTTGTGCCACATCCAATTAAACAATTTACAACCTTTACATGGCCTTGGCGGGCTGCCAAAGTAAGTGCTGTTTGTCCATTGGCATCCTTAATTTCAAGATCAGAGCCTCTTGTGACTAGTAAGTTGACCACATCAAGATTACCACTATATGCAGCATTAGCCAACAGAGTTCTTCCATTTGAATCACACTGATTAACAGATGCACCATTATCGAGGAGCGTACGGATTGAATCTTCTCTTTCTAAGGCTTGCCGTACAATGCAACACGTTCGGTCATCTTCACTGTCAACATGGGCTCCGGCTTTCACTAGTAATTGTAGCACTTCTTGTTCCTTTGGTATTACCGTACATAAGGAGTCTTTTACACATGTTCCATTCCAGATCATCCACAAGGCCAGCTCTGAATTTGTTAGCTGCAAATTTGAATGTATTAGATGTAATGCAAACTCCTGAACCTCTACTGGGGTCAATTCTTTTGCTTGGCATGTGTAACTCATTGCAAGCATCCGATGTCCCTCAGCGGCATTGCATAAATATTTCTGAGTGCAGTGCTTTACATCAAGCAGCCACTCTGCAAAACTGTAGTGGAATAGGATTTTTGTATTTCCTAGCCCATCAACTAGTACTTTCGACAGAACATCCATCTTACGCTGAAAGTCCTCCATGGTCAATGACATGTTTTTGGTCCAAACCGCATGAAATAGTTCTATAGTCGTTAGTGGTCGACAAGCAGCTAGAATAACATTTAAAATTGGTTGGACTTTAGCAAACTGTTTTCTTACAAACAGCCTCTGACACAGCCAGAGGTATAATCCATTTAAAGTTCCAGGAATATCACGAATTTCACGCAGCATGATGAAGCTTTCTACAACACCATCCAATACACGCTCCAGATAAAGAAAGCACCCGCTGCTTTTAATGTGAAGCTGATTTAACATCTCTGCAGTCTCCTTTGTTAAATGTTGTCTCAGTGCTTCTTCTTGGTCTAAACGGTGAAGAATATATTGTTGGACATCTTTAACTATGTAGGCCTTTCGAAGATCATCTAAACTTATCTTCCGAAAACCTGCAAATAAAAAAAAGACAGTATAATTAGTAAATATAGTACACTGGACATAATATAGAACCTCTACAGCGAAGACATTTTGGAAACTGTATGTCAGTTTGAACACAGAATTTTGTATTTCCATAATTAGACCAAGATTTTTCAAGTTGGCAAACTACATTCTTTACTCTGATAAGGAAAAGCTGTTCCCCCCCCTTATTAGACATTCCAGTGACCAAAAGAAAAAAACATTACGGTACTTCCTATGTTTATTTATTTTTTTAGAAAATTCCAGTGACCCACATCCTCCTGTAGGTAGCAGTATAAAACAAATGTCTATGAATGTTGTGTCCCTCAATGAATAAAAAAGAAAATGGTATTCATTCTGCAGATTAGCGTAGCAAAGGCACCCTAATGGCTATTTTTTTTCCCAACACAGCATGGTGGTCTTATATACTTTCCATATATGTACAGCCACTTGTTCCCTTCAGTCAGTCCTAAGAGAACTCATGCAAAATGTAATGTAATCCCTTGCTGCTGATTGGCTGAGTGAGGTGTGCCCTTTCTTGAACTTCCACATTAGGCTGACATTATTTGTGCTTAAAACAGAACTCATTCTAAAGGGTGTCTCACAGTGACAGCAATAACCTACAGAGATGGGTGTATACTTGCTCATGTGTCAAAACACCTGTACTGTATTTACATATTAATCAACAATGGATACAAGAAAAATGCAAAAAGTAAAACACATATCAGTATATTTATCTTATGGATTTTGTTATTGCATTCTACCAAGTAACATGGTCTGGCTAAAATTATTTTTATTGATAAAAGATTTATTGAATAGGACAATTATTTAATTCAATTAAAAAGGACGATTTTCTCAGAGACCGTAACATTCAGGGGCACAGGTTCTGTTAAGAACAAGAACACGTGGGGACTCATACAGAAGCATACACATCCAGAGTAACATGCATACACACAATGGGTTGAACTTGATGGACCTGTGTCTTTATTCAACCTCAAATACTATGTAACTACCGTATGTAATTATGGGTGGACATCCAAAAATGTTGGTCCTTTCAGAGCAAATACCACTCTGTGTTTACACCGATGCCACTGTGATTACCTTTAGTCCCTGTTCACACCTGGGTGTTTTGACGCTCAAAGCCAAGTGCGACAAAACTCTCAACACTAGAAATCCTATTAATTTTTATGGCCCCCGTTCACACCTGAGAGAATTTGTTGCAAGCTGTAAAACGCCGAACGCTGGAAAAGGTACATGAGCTTCTTTCGGGCAGATTACAGCACGTTTGGCCGCACAGACTTCAATGGAAGCGCATTAAAACGCGTGACAAGCGCTTTGAACATTTCTGTGCGCGTTTTGTGCACGGTTTCTCATTCACAGCAATGCACTTTGATCTGCTCAATAAAACGCGCATCTTTGTATACACGTAAAAATGGGCAAGACGTGCACAAACCATGGCAGGGAAAGACCTACGTAAAAACACGTGTTTTACGCGCGGAATGGCTGACGCCTAGGCGTGAATGGAGACTTAGGACATCCAAAGAGAAATGCAGAAGGCAAGAAACCAGACGTTTTCCAAGTGATATTTGTCCACAGTCATATAGAGAAAAATATGGCATGGGTATAAACTGTATGCCTGGCTTGTATGATTAGGTAACTGCACACAAGCACTTTATTACAGGCGTAAGCTTTTTAAAAAAAAAAGAAACCAGCGGCATCAAAGTCAATGAACTAGTGTAAACTTATCTTGAAACCATTTCTGCAGATATGTGCAGAACACAAATATTCTGTACTGTAGTGTTATAGAAATTGATTCAAACATATCCCTCATGCAGAAAACAAAACATGAGATCACTACTATAGATGTGGGGTTTTTGATCTTTGCATTCAGAAGATTATACAGGTTTATAAGTGACAGCAATGCACCTGGTTACTGGAATGCATCTACGCTATAAAAAGTCACGTGTGTACAATTTTCTGTAGTAATCAATGTCAACACACAACTCTATTTATTTTGTTGTGCCACTTCAATCCCATAGCCTTCCTCCCTTTCCATAACCGCCTAGGGAAAAACAAAAATCAGTATACCTCTCCAAAACATGCACATTTCTAGGGCTGCAACTAACGATTATTTTCATAATCCATTAGCTGGCCGATAATTTTTTTCCATTCATTGGTTAAAGAAAAAATTAAATACCATTGTTTATTTAAAATGAAATCCACAAATAGGAGTGTTACAAAGTTTACTTCAGAATAAAACTGCAAGCACATTGTTTGCAATTGCACGGTACAGGAATGCACGGCATTGCAGTACTGTGCGTTCCAGTGCGGGTGTTCATACTGCAGGAGGCGCGTTTGGGCCAGCACAACACATCCTGCAGCAGAATTTATCAGGCAAAAAACAAAAATTACTTTTCCAACCTTTTTTTAATATTTTTATTTTAAATAACTGAATGTATTATATTAGACATTTAAATTAAGTTTCCTGGATTCAAAAAAAATGATTGCTCTCACTCTGGCGCACTCAGCAATATGCAATCGTCGTTTTCGCACGTAGTTGCACCCGACTTGTTTTTCTGTTAATATGCGCGTCAGGGGACTTTAAACTTTTTGGGGGTATTTTTAATTGTATACATTTCTTTTTAACTTCATTGCCATCACATGGGGGGGCTCAAAAGCCCCCTATGTGATGGCACAGGTTCTCTTTAGGGTGACCTCTAGTGTCACCATTCCACTTCACTGGAGAATGACAGCTGCCTCCAGAGGCAGTTGATGTAAATACAGCATGCAGTGGCTTAGAGCAATAGCCTGCCTCCTATTGGCTATTTTAAATTGAAATAGCCGGTTGGCTATTGTACCCGCCCACTGCCTGCTGTCCATCAGCAGAGGAGGACCTGAAGGAGAAAGTTCTCCTTCAGGTCCTCCTCTGCTGTTTGGCTATTGACATTTAAAATAACTAATAGCAGGCGGGTACGGTAGCAGAGGAGGATTGCGGGCACGGCAGCGAGGGGAATGCAGAGGCTCAGCGGTCTCTACTCCCAGCTGGGTGCCGGCTGCATCGTTCTGTGTTCTCTCCGATTAAAGGACACAATCCATGAACACACTCAAAACCGCTTTTTCCAAAATTGTAAGGTGGGTGCTGCAGCTGTTGACAGATGGCAACCGTATAAGTAACAAGTAGGAAAATGGACACCAGCACTCCAATGGCAAACCAGATATGTCTGTTTATTGAGGTATAAGAAGATTAGCAAAATAAACTCAGTGCAACGTTTCCGGGTCTCAAAGGATCCCCTTCACCAGGCACAACAAGTGTTGTGCCTGGTGAAGGGGATCCTTTGAGACCCCAAAACGTTGCCCTGAGTATATTTTGCTATGCTTCTTATACCTCAATAAACAGAAGTCTGATTTGCCATTGGAGTGCCAATGTCCATAATTCTACCATCTGATTAAAGGGGACACAGACCAGAGCATGTAGCGGGTCCCAGAGAGGAGAGCGTGGTGGAGCAGAGCAACGGCAGCAGCAACCAATCGAAAATCAACTAATCAATCAATGATGAGAATCGTTGACAACAATTTTCCATATCGATGATAGATCTTTGCGCCTAGTTTTTTTCTGCCCTACATATTACCCCATGTTTTATCCCTTTAGAATTGCTGCAAGTATTAAAAAAAAACAAAAAAAAAACTATTGATCTGCCAGAAATCCAGCGTTCTCCTACCTTTGAGCCGATGCAAATGCATTGAAATCCCAAGCAGTGTTGTCAGTCCTGCCCAGTTCTCCCTTCTGGACTAGAGAATAACTACCCCTCTTTTAGACCTAATTAAGGGGAGGTGTTCAGTAGTACAACGTAAATACACAACCTGTTTAAATAATGAACTTAACATAAACTTAAGACCAAGTCGGGTTTGCACAGGCAGAAATGATGGGGAAAGAAATGATGAGAGGACTAAAATTCCAGCTTATATTTTTGTACCCTTACACAAATGTTTGTAATAAAAAGAAATGTCATTAAAGAGAATCCTAAGCATTTGTTGGGACCTCAGGAGTAATCAGAGATTTTACCTGAATGATTCATTCTTTACACTTTTTCCATAATAATGGTGGGCTGCCCGAATCAGCTCAGGAAAAGACCCAATCCAGCAAGCCCTCCCCCCATTCACTTCTGCATCATTTGCAGGTCATTTTTAATAGTGCTCTATTGCTCGCTATCAGCAGCAACAGATCCCTATTTCTTCTCATATGTTGGTATAAAGGTGCCCACACACCTTGCGATAATCGTACGATAATTGCAGGAAATCCAAGATGGGCAGATCGTACGTTTTTTTCATTACCTTACAACCCTCGCAAGACTTCAGTCTTGCGAGGGTTGTAAGGTCTGTGGCCAGAAGGCAGAGCGAAACTAAATCAGCTCTGCTTGATTAAGAGCCCATTCACACCAGCTGTGTTGGGCAGCCTTATCCAACACAGACCCAATACATAGACCAGATGCTGCTGTGGTGTACAGGGAAACAGTAAGCCATGCAGTACCTTTTTTTCTGCACTGCTATGAATAGAAATGAATGAAATGTCACTTGGTGACATTTTAATAAAGTTAAAAAAGGTTATGCAATGCGTGCTGGTGTGTGCTACTTGTGTGAATGGGCCCTTAAAGAGGACTGCTAGTAGACTGCTAGCTCATAGAAATGCTAATGTGATGAGTGTTAAACACAATATAAAAAGCACTGTGTTGTATTGTGCTGTAGCAGCATTGCGAACCGTGGAGTGTATTGATTCACTCTTGTGCTTAATACTGGCCTGTGACTGGCACTGACAGCCAACGGCTCTAGCACTAACCACAGCAAGAATCCAACAACACTGCTGAAACCAGGCACAGTTCTCAGATACCACATGGACTATTAAATGCAATCTCAGCATCTGGTAAAACAATGAAACCTGTGACTAAAATAGTTAACAGGACATTTTCACTATAAAATTCTCACCATGAAGCAAAAAACCATTGAGTTTTAACCACTGAAGTCCGGGGTGTTTACACCCCCTTCCTGGCCAGGCCATTTTTCAGTATTTAGCGCTGCAGTAATTTGACTGACATTTATTCAGTCATGCAACGCTGTACTGAAATTAAATTTTGTTTCACTTTTTGGGGACAGATAGATTTTTTTTTTTTTTACTACATAAAGAAAAAAATATTGAAAACATATTTAAAAAAACTGTTTCCCTACATAATGTTATAAAACATTACCCAATTTTTTCGGTAAAATATAAAAAGTGGGGTCACGTCAGGTAAATAGACACTACACATATCAAGCCTTAAAACTGCGCACACACTCGCGATATCGCAAAAAACTACACTGTTAACTCATCAATTTAGAGTTAACAGTGATTGATGGCGCTAGAATTATTGCTCGCACTCAGACGTTCATGGTGATATCTAATGTGTGGCGCAATCGTCGCTTTTGCACGTAGGTGCACCCGACGCATGGTTCCGTGTATGTGGGGGCAGGGGACTTACATTTTTTTTGGCTTCTTTAAAAAAATGTTTGTGATTTTTTTTTTTACTCTGTTCTTTTTTAACAGTTAACTTTATTGCTATCACATGGGGGGGGGGGGGGTAAGAAGCCCCCATGTGATAGCAAAGAAAATGTGACAGGTCCTCTTAATGGAGACATTAGAGGTCAGTTAGACCCCTAATGTCACTTAGGGACCCCCCAAAGAAGCTGATGAAGCAGATATGCTTCACCAGTTTCTCCCCAGCTACAGAAGCTGGAGAAATGACAGCTGACGGCGGAAGTAATTAAATACACATCACTTCCGCATTCAGAGTTCGAAGGAGACATCAGTGGGAGATCCTGTGCTGATCTCCTTCCGGTCTCAGTATCTAGAGCTGCTATGCCAGTCCCAGGCCCGTACGGGGCGTAGCGGAGCCCAGGATAGGCGGGAAGCGACGGAGGGGGACACACACTTCATACAAGTGATTGGGCGGCTCTACAGCCACCCGAATGCTTGTATGTAAACAGCCATCACCGGCTGTTTAAAACGCCCACCCGCATTTAGGAAGCCACTGTCCAGCCCTTTAGTTACAATGGCTGGACGGAAGGGGTTAATATGTGGCAGGTCTATAAACAATTGTGGACAATTACCAGCAGGACATTCCATTTTAATTCACTCCCTGGTGCAGCTATATAAAGCTGCCTGCTATTTTACAAAAAGAAACCTAAAGTGGAGCCATCCTTCAAGGCTTAAAATGTACCTTTCTAATTAGGTTTCATATAACAACCATGCTTAAGTTGGGTATACACAGGTAGGTCCATATGAAAAATCCCCTCAGAACGTTTGAGAATACCATCAGAGGCTTGTCGTTCAAAATTTCGCTTGATTTTCGTTTTTATTGAACATTTGAAATTTGAATGGAGTTTTCTAAACGAAAACCATATTCACTGTTACATAGTTACATAGTAACGGTTTAATTATTTTTTAATCAAAATATTTTTTTCCAACGTGCTCTTTCAAATTTTTTCATCACTGTGGTAGAACTCAAATAATTGATTTCACTGCATCAATGATTAGAAAGTCGAATGAACGTTTCAAGTCGATTTTGTTTGTTCTAAATCCTAACCATGTATAACATAATCATGCACTTGTAGTCCATTGACACTTCCTCCCATCCATGTTACTGAATGTCCATACCTTGGTGCGGACATGGACAGGAGGAAGTGTCTGCAGAAGGCAGAGCATTGCACCCGTGATTTACTGACCGTGGTTGCAATGCTTTACTGGCTCCGATGCAAAATAATAAATGCACATTTTTCTTTAATGAAGTGTGTATTTATTCTTAAGGTGGGATTTCTCTTATATTAATAGAACATATATAAGCATCACCAAATTACATTTCTTGGCCTGATTAAAAAAAACGTCTAAACTCCCTTATGTCATATAGTCTGTGTTCATATAGTCTCAGGCCATCTAGAGCATTGTTGGAATTTCGCATTACCACACATTGCAGACAATATTGTTTTCAATCAACTAAACCCGGTCTGTAGTCTTGCAAGAAACCACAAGAAATAAAGCTGCCCATACACTAATATTTTCTTTGTTCAAGCTGCGGGCTAAATGAAGACAATAAAAAAAGAAGATTCCTACATCAATGCTTATGAAAGTTGATCGAGGAATCTCCCGCTGTCAGAATAACAGAACAGCCGATTGGCTGCTGGCTACAGCCTGTTCAGCAAGAACCAAAAGAAATGTGCATAGTGTATGGCCAGCTTAAGACAAGAATCAGACCCAGCATGTATAACAAATACGTCTGCCTCCATGTCCTTGCTATTAAAAAACGATACAAGTTTGAGAAATAAAAGCATCACGATTTCATATTTTAATAATCTTAAATAAAACAATACAGTGAAGTGAGCAACTGCAGGTCTCCTCAAACTTTCATTTAACATCTAAAGCTGCATCTTCACATCATACAAAAGAGACACTATAAAAGTTAATGAGCAAACTCCTTATCTTGGGCAAGAAGAGCTACTGTCTCTGAAACTACTAGAACTCATGCTAAAATAAATCATTTTCTGAAGGGAATTGTGCACCTGGTATTAGAACAGCACAGGTAAGCATGTTTCCTGGTCCTTTATAATGGGTACAGAAAAAAAGCCTGCACTGCACCTGGTTCAACACCTGCTGCCTATATAACTACCCAACAACATGACGACCAAAGCTACCCTCATGGCTAACTGGTGTGGCATTCACTATTTAAACCCTGCTAGATAATCTGGAAGGATTACATTTCACAATGTTATACTTAACACATTTAAAAATAAACTGCATGGGAAAACAAACTACTGCACTTTTAGGAGCATTTGCAAAAACCTCCAAGCAAAGCGTTTATAAATAAAATGGATTCATGGTGCGTGGTATATGTAAAGTACGTTTACATCTTCTATTTCCAGACGGAGAGGGAAATGTATTCAACCACTGCCAGAAGTAGTAGGTTGTAGTGGATTCATTTTCTCTTTAGGGACCATTCACACTTGCTATGGACATAAACGTGTGCAAAATCATGTGACGTTAAAAAAAAAAAAACAAAAAAAAAAAAAACACACAGTGCCATTCATTGTCAACGCCACCCCATTGTGTTAGAATACAATGCAAAAAAAGAGGGATTCCTCTATCCACGATCATAAGCATGTATTGGAGGAATTAGTTATATTTTCTTTATTGAGCCCACAGGCAATAAGAAAATATAACCGTGTATACCCAGTTTTAGTCTATGGAGAAGCAGCATTGTCAGCCTAGACTGCTTACTCCTGATTTGGATCACAGAACACATCCCCTCTATCCATCTCCATAACACTGGGAAGGTGTTCTGTAGGCCACAGAAGAGAGCTGGGGCTGATAACACAGTTTGGGTTTTTGGTGCATCACTGGATTTCGGTCAGGTATTTTTTGTACTTTGTTGGATGTACCCACTTTGGGGAGAGTGGCCACCAATTTTCTGTCACCAACAAGGATGCACACACAGCAGCAAAAAACAGATAGAAGTTCTACACCTTCTCTCCAATGTGTTGTCTATGCTCTCTGTGCTCCTATTGAAGAGATTTTTCCAATTCCTGTCCTTGGGGCGACAAAAAAGGAAGTGAGGGGAAATAAGATCGAAATAACTGGCTTTTCTCCACTCTAGAAAAAAAATGTAAAAAAGTTTTGACTGGTTTCTACTTAAACTGATTTGCACAAAAAAAAAAAGAAGAAATATCTAACTCCACACACAGCTGAATAAGTCAAAAAAGCAACTCACCCCCTTCCTTAAGGTGCCCATACACTGCTCGATTCTCGTACGAGAATCGGGCAAAATCCCACGATCGTACGAGAATCGAGCAGTGTGAACGAAGACGTGCAACCGTTTCTACTGTACGGTCGCACATCTTTTGTCGAACCAACATGCTCGCAAACCCGCCGAGAATCGTACGAGAACCGTACGATTGTCGGCGGGTTTCTAGCCTGCTCGTCCGATAGCTGCAGAACGGGCCGGTGTGCGCACGCGCACACTGCCCGTTCTGCATTGCGGTCATCGGAAGTCCGCCCCTCAGCGGGGCGCGCTTTCGATGATCACAAGTACGATCTGCCCGTCCAAGGTGGGCAGATCGTACGAGCTTTCAATAAGCATACGACCATCGCAAGACAAAAGTCTTGCGATGGTTGTAAGGTGTATGGGCACCGTTCCATAAAGAGAGTCACAAAGGGTAAAGCTAGTGGTGCATCCTAGGTGAACTCTGTGTAGGACCTCCTTCACAAGGCCACAGGGGGCTGTACACCGCCAAGAACAAGCGTATTTCTGCACCCCAGAGTCACAGTTGTTCACACACAGCCATTGTCCGGCAGCCTGTATAATTCAATTACAATAAAGCCGTTGCTGTCCGCAAATACCTGCAACTCCTGGGTGCCAAAATATCCATCCTGTCTGCGTCCGGACTCGTACGGATGCGCAGTTCGGGTGTGCGTATGACAACGTACAGACGCGTCCTCCCATAGGGAACAGGCTGCTACAAGCAGCACCTGTCCCTCCTGGACGTGTACCCTTTGCCCCGTGTGAATGAGGCCTTAAAAGAAGAACTATGGAGGTGAGTGCAGTGGCACTCACCTCATAGTTCTAGCCGACCTGTAACAATGAGACTGTCACAGGTCGGCTCAGTAGATCGGGAAGTGAGCGAACACATACCGGTGTTCGCTCACTTCTCGATCCTGTCACGGCTCTCTGCCTTAACAGGGGAGGGGCTGGATTCCCCCCTCCCCGCTACGATCCTCTAGCGCTGACTGGCTGAACGGACGGGGGAGGGTACAGCTGGCTCTGCCTCTAGATAGGCAGAGCCAGATGTCACTCACGCAGCTGGGCGGATCCAGACATAATTGTCGGGATCCGCTTCAGCTGCGGCATCTCAGTATACCGCGAACTGTAGCCTAGCTTAGGGTGACGGGAGGACGCTAGTTTGTGTCCTCCCACTACCCTAAGAACTATGGGGAAAAGCCCTAACACCATAGTTCTCCTTTAAAGCATATGGCCCTCTGCATCTGTGTGAATTAGGCTTATTTGCAAAATAAAGATTATGAATAAATGTTGTAAACAATGACATAAAATATCAGTTTAAAAGCATGTAAGCATAAAAAAAAAAAAAAACCTGACAATTTAATTTCAATCCTTCACCATCTACGATTTTCTTAAACTGCCAAAAAAAACTCAAATGTCACTGCTTTGAAACCATGACAACACTGAGGTATAAAGCAGGCAGACCCTCACAATAAGCATGCAGGAAACAAGAATTAAGTGAAATACAGATGTGAGCTTATAGCAAAATAGCAGGAGGCATGAGTCTGCAATGATGTTCCACAACATTCTTCCATTCTACATAACCGACATGAAGACTGCTTTTCTTTAAAAAAAATACAGCAATCATTATTGCCCAAATGTATGCAAATACTGTATATTGCAAATAATGTCCCAGAAATGCAGTTGCTGCAAAAATGAATTGCAAGCAAAAGCAAAATGATGCAGCGAATATTTAAAAGGTAGACATAAAACGATATTGACGGCTTTCTAGTGATGGACCAATAAAGAGTAACAAAAGGGATGATATACTTTACTTTTCTGGAGAAAATGCCGATGACGCTACTGCTACACTGTCAATCAGCCTCTGTGTAAGAGGTGCTAATATAGCTGGAGTCTCCTGCTTCAAGGAATTTTCTTGCCAAACCCAGAGCTTAGTTGGTCAGGATGTTGCCAATTAGACTGTCTTTAATGCATATTGCCTTTTTTATTTAAACTTTCTACTTTGGTATAATACATTCTTTTTTACAGTACCTGCAACTCAGCCACCCATATGGACCATCATATGTTAGCTGGCTTATGTTGCTACTAAAGATAGTAGATTTAAGAACACAAAATAAACTCCTTTTTTAAAGTGCTGTTTACAAGGTATGATACAAATATATGGCGAATATTTAAATAAAAACAATTACAGTAAGACACATTTCCCCCAGCCTTCAACTCCCTCTTCAACCCCTAGAGCCACGCAGGGCCAAATAGTTAAATGTACCCCAGAGCCAGCCTCCTTGCTCCCCTCCTTGATCCCACTGACAAAGATGGCAAAACATTGCTCCAGTCAAACACACACACAATGTAAAAGAAAACATTCTTCTATTGCTCCGTGGTCCAATTCCGATTCTCAGGACTATATTGTAGGCACTTTTTGTGCTGGACACAGGTCAGCATGGGCACCCTAACCATTCTGCTACACGGCCCCATATGCAAGAAAATGCAATGCATTGTGTGTTCAGACATCTTTACACTGGAACTTACATTATCTTTTTCAGCAGTCTGAGCTACAGTAGCTCTTCTATTGGATGGGACTACACGGGCCAGCCTTCGCTCCCCACGTGCATCAATGAGCCTTGGCCTACACGTGCCAATCTTTACTCCCCACGTCCATCGATGAGCCTTGGCCTCCCATGACCCTGCCGCCGGTTCATGAGTTTTCCTTCCATGGACCACATTTGGTAGGTCCTGACCACTGTAGACAATGAACATTTCACAAGAGCTGCAGTTTTGGAGCTGCCCATTATTTCTGCTTCCAACATATCAACTTCAGGGACAAATTGTTGACTTACTGCCTAAATATATCCCACCCACTTCCAGGTGCCATTGTAAAGAGAAAATCAATGTTATTCACTTAACCGGTCAGTGTCAGCTCTGTAGCAAGACTAAGCCCAGGAGCTGATAATTTCCACCAAAAACAGGCCAGCAGCCATCACGGACAGCTAGGGGTTCCAGCATAAAGTCCACCAGGATCTGCTGGAGTTTCTGGGACTTTGCGGTGTGCAGCCTGCTGTGTTGCAGACATCACTAAAGGACTAGAGGACTGCACATTGGTCAGCACGTTGAGCACCACCGATATGCAGAGGCAATTTACGTGACACGTTAGGAACTTTTAGCTATACAAACACTTTAGTGCAACGTTCATTGACAAAGTGTATGTCTCAGAGACACAACAGGAAGCAAATGAAAATCTCACTAACCTAAGGGGATTTTGCCTCTTACACTGGAAAAGGGGTCTCCATTGGAAGATTGGATTTCTCCTCACTTTCAGTCCTGGTGACAATTGTCATCAGGTCGAACAGAGGTAATCTTCACAACAGAGACAAAGAAAGCAATACAAATATTTAAAGAGGGCCTACACCTACCCTGTCCCGTCCAAAAAAAACCCAAAACCTAACAACTTTACATACAGTTCAGAAAGTAAGAGGATGGTTTTCAGCCAAAATCGACCGAAGTGAACAAATGAAAAGCTTCTAAAAATTTGTAAAAATAGGATAAAGTACTCAATACCATTCATCAGTGTGGTCGAGGGATTACACCTTTAAGAGTTATCTAACACCACGTTAACAGCGGTTTCTCATTACTACAGAGCCCTTTGTCTAAGCTTTCTTGGAATAAGCTGAACATTAATCATTAGAAGCATTTCATATAAACTAACCCTTTCCTTTTCACTTCTTCAAAAACTATGTATCCGCTCATTCTGCATCCAGTAACAAAATCTGACACCCAATTAATTAAGAAAATAACCACTGCATTCAGTGGGCTCTCTTAGATGTCTACTGTAGTCTACCATTGGAACCAGAAACTGAGTGAAGCAACTGACAGAATCATGTCCTCATTTTCACAACATATCCACCATATTTGTACATTTAGCCTCACAAGCATTAAGGCCTTGGCGTCTACAAACATGTTTGTGTTTAACAAGAAAAGATCTTCACGACCTCAATACATCAGTTAGATAACGGGTGTTTCCTCCCCTGCCACTGTCCTGGGAATCTTATGGATCTCTGAGACTAACATTATAACAATTGGACTATTAACATTTAAGGGGTTTTATGTGGTTGTTGAAAACATAATATGTCTGCTTTTTTTTATCAATCTATGGTAATCCACTACTGGACACATTCTTCCCAGAATGCCCAGTTGCCAATACAAAACCAAGAGATGGTGTCATGTGAGAAACCTGTGGATTCTACAAGAGGCTTAATAAACAAACACCTGAACACAGCTACCAGACAAGCAATGCCTTTATTATGGCCTTGAGTGAAGGTATTGACTCACAAATGACTAAAACTGAATCTTACCATTGAAGCCTCATAGACTGGAGAATTTACAGCGAATTAACCTACCAGTGCCCACCTAAAACCTGACACTTAGATTGGGTGGATTTGGCCTTTAAAATGCTAATGTGCTAACATTTTTGCCCTGAAAGAGTTGCAAATACAAAAACATTCACAAGTATATAGTACAATATAAATGGGTAAGCCGTATTAGTCCAGCAAATACTTTCAGCAAATATGGAGTCTGACTTTAAATAAAAAAGACACAAAATGCATGGTCCCTTCCTTTCAGTTTGTGCTCCCAATTCTAAACTATGGAACTGCCAAACTATTTGAGGCAGTCAAAGCATCAAAGCACCATTTGCATCTAAAGTCCAGTGTCTGTTTTTTATTAGGTTTCTTTAAAGGGTAAAGGATGACAGCAGCAGCAGCTTGTATGCAAAGTTGTATTGACAAGATTTATCTATCCATCTATCTATCTTGCAAGGAAATCTATGTGAAGCTCCCATGTTAAATGTAGTGTGTCCCTGCTTGTTAGAGTTTGAAGTACACACACGAACAGCAAAAGCATGTACAGAGTGAACTAACAGAGGAATTTAAAATCTGAGGGCTTAAGTATAATTCCACATGTTAAAAACAAACAAAAAGCATACACACTTTCCTTTATGAAATCTCTATTAAACATGCTTTGTGCAGTTTCAAGGGCAGACACACTTTATCAGAGTTGTGATGAAAAAGGTCCGCCCTTGAAACCGGTGATGCACGCTACAGACAGTGGCTGCATGGCCTTTAATTAGATCTTCTACAGGGATTTTTTTCTGTGCAGTGAGGATTAAGGTTTCTTCCTGGAGGTTATTTTATATGACAAAGCGAGTTCGCAAAGAACATGTGAGTACAAGTCTTTATTATTTTTTAATAAAGGTATCACACGATGCTTGAGTGCGGTTTGTTCTATAGTGTTTAATAAAGATTCCTAGTCTGAATGAAGCGGAAATCTGTGCATACTATGTACTAGTAACCAATAAAGTGGATACCTTGTATTGCAATCAAAACAAATAAGAGAACATTTACCCTAAAAACAAAATATATTAAAGTTTCCCCACTACAAGATTATATGCTTTTTTTCCCCACTGAACAGCTGTTTAAATAACATTTCACATACACTGTGACAATTCTCCAACCAAAGGAAAAGTAAACTACAATGTCTTTATCTGTAGCCTGGTGCCAGGGCACTAACATAATAAAACTTCAGTTAAGCTTTAATAATGATTACCAGTCATAAAAAAAAAAAGAAGAAAAAAAGAAGGGTTTATAAATCATTGCATCAAACTACATGATATACAGAATGACAGACGCATTTAACAGTTTTTCAAATAGAAGGTGGACCCTTGCAGGCTGAAACATTGCTGAAAACAAGGACCAGGGATGTCGCAATGACAGGGTGACATCCCACTAGTTTAGCCAACAAGGGAGTGACACTACAGGAGAAGTTGAGTGGACTTTTAGGGGTTTCTGCCACTACTGAGTTGCTGCCAGTGACATAATCTCTCGTATGTCAGGTGCCTAAAGACTAATTTGCCCTGAAAGCGACTTAAAACCCATCTCCAGACAAACCACAAACCAAAAAAATCCCCTTGCAGTGGGGATACCCCCTCTGCAAAGGTTAAAGGAGAACTATGAGGTGAGTGAAAATCACTCATCCTCATATTTCGAGCTGGCATGTGACAATGAAACGGTCAAGTCAGCTCAATTGATCAGGAAGTGAGCGAACACATACTGTCGCTTGCTCACTTCTCGATCATCTCCCTGCACAGAGTGGTGACCGTCAGTCACTGCTCCCTGCAGGGATTCCCCCCTTCCCCGATCCTCCAGCGCTGACTGGAGGAATGGACAGGTGAGGAGCGGGTACAGATGGCTCTGCTTCTAGATGGCAGAGCCCGCTGTCACTCATGCAGCTGGGTGGATCTCGTGATATCCTGAGCTTTGGGTCACGGGAGGACGCTAGTATATGTCCTCCCGTGACCCTTAAGAGAACGATGGGGAAAAACACTTACCCCATAGTTCTCTTTTAAGTGCTCATATATGATTAACGAACAGGAAAAAAAATGTATTAAACTTACCTGATCACCGTTCCCTCCTCACAGTCTCTTCTCCCCTTTGCTCCAGAGGTCTAAGGACAGGTAATGTCATGTCTAATGCTGATTTCATACACCTGCATTAGACATGAGCATGCCGGGGGACAGTTCACAAGCTAGAGAGGAGAGAGATGAGCACTGACCCCTGGGAGAGCAGGGGTCGGTAAATAAAAAAGTGCTATGCTTCTGTCCCCTAGGCATAAAACAAGAACCACTGCTTGGGTTGTTTTATGATTTGTCTGGAGATGTGCTTTAAGTATTTGAAACCCTTGCAAAACATTGAGTGGAATTTATCAAAACTGGAGCAGACAAAATCTGGAGCAGCTGTGCATGGCAACCAATCAGCTTCTCCCTTTCATTTTCAAATCTTAACTGAACTGGAGATGGAAGCGGATTCGTTGCCATGCACAGCCGCACCTGATTTTGTCTGCTCCAGTGTTGATAAATTCCCCCCATTATGTGTAACTGTCTGTGTTCTAGCGTAAAGGAGCTGTTACTCTGTAACACATCCAATGGATGCAAACAGGTCTTCTTTATTAGCAAATATTTTCTTCAATATTTGAGCCAAAATGTTTTTGGAAGGATTGGAAATCAATACGGTGATGGCTCAGGCATCTCAGATAGACCTTTACCCTGCAAGTTTTTCCCACCATTGACTCCTTATCTGCTCACAGAGTTTACTATGCACATGTTAGCTTTATGACTACTTTCAGCACTTTCATTCCCTCACATAATCAGCACAGTGACCTTTGGCCACTGCAGAAAGTAACCAGCAAAGCAGAGCCGCAGGCAATTTGACAAACAGCAAAGGGTCTTTCACTGAACTCTGGGGCTGCTTTGTTAAACGTACATAGTTAGCATAGCTCTGCAGAAAACATAAATTATCCGTTTTCTTGCAGGCTGGACTGTCAGTGAAATGAAGACAGAGGAAAACAGCTGACACTAAAAACAAGAAAAGAAAATGATAAAAGCCAATGTTTAAAATCTGTTTTAGCATGTTTACCAGAGATTATGCTATATTCTAGCCATTGTTTTGTTAAAGTGAAAACATGTGTTATAAACAGACCTGAACAAGTAACAGAAACAACAGACCTGGAGCATCTCAATCTAGTGATGGGGGCATGTTTCTAAAGTTTTCCAGCTTTTAACAAAGTCTGAGGAACTCTGCGATTGGTGTGGCTGTGCTTTGAATTGCTGATTTGTAACGCTATGGTCCTTGGTATAGTTCGGACTACAACTTTAATCATGAAGTTTTCCTAGGTTTTTATCCCATAATCCTAAAGGACTTCGTAACATTGACATTTTTTAAATCCCCAAGTTCTACATTGCAGTATGTTGCTTTTGAAATCCAGCAATATAGCTCTTATAGAAGGCTCCATTCACATATAGCACTTGCGTCTCCCGCTCGGTTTTCTGTGCGGGACAAAAACGCAAAAAAATGTTAATCTGCACAGATGCCGCTCATTTGCGGCTATTAAATAACCGCGAACGTGCTGAATCCACTGGATTATCGTGCTTGTACTATTTTGGGGGTCCCTGCAATAGTCTGCACGATGCACATTAAAGTTTAGGAGCGGCTCAGCTCGTATCCATTACAGCTGAATACGCGCGGACAGCCGCTCCAGTGTGAATGGAGCCTTAGGCTGTTCTACACAAGTGTCTCTAAATCCAAGAGCAAAAATGTAACCGAATATAATAAATGTTATATATTGCAGATTACCAGTCCTTAGAGGTGGTGGCTGCATTGGTTTTCCTAATAAAAGCATAAGAGAGTATACACCCATATCATTTGTTTCCTTTAACCTGCCAGCTGAGCAAAGAAAACAAAAAAAAATATAACAGATTATCGTAGGCACCTAAGCTACGTGAGTTCCGAGGCTGTCGCTCTCAACCCCCCCCCCACCTCTCTACCTTCTGATTCTCTTCTTTCTCTTATCTTACACTTCGTGTTGTCCTACTGACCACCAAGGTTATACTTGCGAAGTCCCGCAGTGGATATGCAAGATTATTGCACATGGACCTAGTTCACCTACGAGTTGAATAAACAGGCTAGGTCGAGACATAGGCAAAGTCAGTGTACTGTTATGTAATATTAGAATGCATACCGGACTGTTATCCGGGTACATGAGTTTTGATTTGATTGGGTGAATATCCATACATAGTTTGCTACAGTTTCATCTATATTGTACACCTTTTTGGATGTTCTGCATTATACTATGTACAATTCTATGCAAAATTCAAAATAAAGAAAACATGTTTAAAAAAAAATAAAAAAAAAATATAACAGATTTCTCCGTCATGGATGTAAGAATCTCCCACTGCGAGCATTGTGTCCGGACATTGGCGCCAGCTACTGCCAAAACACCTGAATTGTGCTTGAAACTGATTTGCTGCAAGCACTGTCCAGCCACCATTCAGCCTTTGGCAAAAAGTCGATCTAATGATCAGCTTCTGTCGAGGGAATAGGGTCACCAGTGGATCCCATTTCGAACGGTGTTCCCAGCTTTAAGCTGGCCATACACCTTACAATTTATCTGCAGATTTTCGGTGGTCAGATGGAAAAGGTGCAACAGATTCCTCCATCTACACTTAAGGCCCCATTCACACTAAGCGACTTACCTATAGCGGCGGATCCGCGCGGCCGGAATAGCACGACTGTTCGGGGCGACGTCCAGCGACGATAGCGCGACCTTTACCATCGGGTTCCATTGACAAATAGAAAAATTGCGCAAAATCCGCCGAAAAAAGGGTCCTGCTGAAGCAGTGGCTACCCGTTCAGCATTGCAGTCATCGGAAGCCCGCCCCTCAGGGGGGCGGGCTTGCGATGATTGCAGGTGTGATCTGCCTGTCCAAGATGGGCAGATCGTATGTTTTTTTAATTACTTTACAACCCTCGCAAGACAAAAGTCTTGCAAGGGTTGTAAAGTGTACGGGCACCTTTAGACAGACCTGCTATCCAAATTCATGCACCATTCATTTCAGCGCTTAGCAAATATTTAGTCAATTCATGTTACAACATAAATGTAAAGTAAAATAATATTATTTAATATTTAGCTGAGGCACATAGTCATCTGTTAACAGCATGGGAGGATATAAAGAAAACATTTGAGCTGCCCAGCTTAAAAGGAAAATGACACCTTTGTACTTTTATTTTCTAGAGAGAAAACCAAAATTCTAATGTTCTTGTGCATCAGCAAACATGACCTGTGACCAACTGAAACTCTAGGGAAGCCTGTAATGAGAGAAATACAAGGGCTGTCATGGCTGACTCTCGTCTAAAAATGCTAGCACACGTATGCAGTAAGTGAAGTCAAAGCTGCATATGAATTCCAGGTCTGTACTTTAAAGTGTTGAGGCCACTAACTCATGACAGCAACTTGCATATTTAGAAGACGCTGCACAAAATAGCAGCCCCTTTCTTATTACAGGCTTCTTCAAACAAGTTTAGCTCCTACTTTATAAATCTCAGCACTGGAAGCATGAGTCAGCTCTCCTGTCTGGCCATTGGACATTTAAACTGGGCTATGTTCTCCACCACCCTGGATTTGTGTGGAGACTGATCGGAGCAGGGTATCATTCGATGGAAACTTCCTATGGGACCCCCCATATGAGCAGCAGAACCATGTTGTGAAGTAATGCACAGACAGAAAACCCCTAAGCAATGCAGAGGATTGGAAGAACACATCCTAACCAAGGAGGGCGGTCATTGGAAATTAGGAAAATAATATGATGACCCACAGACGATTTTCTATTTGGGGATTATAAGAAGCGTATTCATTATATACCTGGACGAAGGGTAGAAACCCAAACCAGCCATACAAGTATGCCATTAGGTTTGTGTGTGCGAGTTCACTTCAGAGAGTCTCTTTAACATATAATAACAAAAAAAAAAAAAAGTCTTCAGAATTCTCTGCATAAAATTGCTTCCTACCCATGAGCCGCACTGTGCATGACCTGAATTTATAATCAAGTTAGATGTAGCCATTACTATACATATAGGGTGCCCCACCCTGTACACAAATCACCCATAGAAACAGACGAGAGAGGGGCATCAAAAAGTCAATGAAGAAAATGCACAACAGTATTTTCCACATAGATGCTTAAAAAAGGTTTTAACACAAACCTGTAAACATTTTAGTGACTGTTCTGCTCTGCTTGCGGGCTGAACATATTAGAAGAAGCCAGGGAGGAAAGAATTCGTGATGACTCGCTAAAAGATCTGCTATGGTTCCAGATAATCCAGATGGTCTGTGTTCTCCTTCAGTTACGTTGCACCCTTCATCAACTGAATCGACAACCATCAAAAGACTCTGAGTAGGCGAATTCATGGCCAGCAAAGGGAGAAGAACACACCTAAAACCAGAAAAGAAATTACTCTTGTATGCTGAATTCCTTGTCATGCAGAAACTATCTGATCAGTAATGAGATAACATATTATGTGTAATTAGTGTTGGCCATACATGCAATGTCAATGTATTCCTTTGATTTTTTTTTTTTCTGCTGATGTTTGTACATGGGACAGTTGCTAAATGTGCAAAATATTTTACCAACCGAACTTTCACGCATGCTGAGAAATTTCTGCTCGAGTTGCTAAAGATGTTCAGCTCTATGAAACACACATTCATCCCTCATCATCTTATGTCCTTTTTAAATGATCCAGGTACTGAATAGCATGCTCAGTTCTTTGTTGCACTGTCCACAAGTCCATGTTTTATTTACTTAAATACAATTAGATATAAAATCAGATTAACACAGATATGCACTGAACAGTAGTTTACCACATATAAACTATGAAGGTCGTCTACCACAAGTTGTCTTCTTAATACAGAAGATTATTTGGCTAATTCCTGTTTAGCAAATGGTAGTGTACAGGCGTCTGAGCATCGTGCTTTTACGTTTTTTAAACTTTTTTTATACAAATAACATTAGCCCTATATCGAGTGCAGTGTATGTGAAATGACACAAGGATCCTGCAAACAAAATAAAGAAGCCAAGTATTAACATCACGCACATCCTAACATACAGTGTGGAAAATAATTATTTGATCCCCTGCAGATTTTGTAAGTCAGCCCACTTACAAACAATTTAAAAGGTCTATCATTTTGTATTTGAAATGTTATAAATTGAGTTGAAGTTCAGTGAGTAAAATAAGTATTTGATCCCCAAGCAAAACATGACTTAGTACTTGGTGGAGAAACGCTTGTTGGAAAGCACAGAGGTAAGACACACATCTCAGGAGGGATTTTGGTCCACTCTTTTTTACAGATCTTCTCTAAATCCTTAAGATTTCTTGGCTGTAGCTTTGCAACTCGAAGTTTCAGCTCCCTCCATACATTTTCTGTAGGATTAAGGTCTGGAGACTGGCTAAACCACTCCATGAACTTAATGTGCTTCTTCTTGAGCCACTGCTTTGTTGCCTGGGTTGTTTTGCGTCATTGTCATGCTGAAAGACCCATCCACGACCCATCTTCAGTATTCTGGCTGAGGGAAGGAGGTTCTCATCCAAGATTTTACAATACATGGCCCCGTCCATTGGCCCCTAAATGCAGCAAAGTCAGCCTCCTTCTCAATGCATGGCGGTGTATTGTGTTACCAAAGGCTTGTTTGGTGACTGTGGTCCCAACTGCCTTGAGATCATTCACAAGATCCTCCTGTGTAGTTCTGGGCTGATCCCCCACTTGTCTCATGATCTTCCTTACCCCATGAGGCAAAATCCTGCATGGAGCTCCAGACCGAGGGCAATCGATGGTTATTTTGTATTCCTTCCATTTGCGAATAATCGCTCTAACGGTCGTTTCCTTCTCACCAAGCTTCTTGCTGATAGTCTTGTAGCCCATTCCAGCCTTGTGCAGGTCTACAATCTTGTCCCTAACGTCCTTAGCTCTTTGGTCTTGCCCATGGTGGTGACGTTTAAATGAAAGAAAGAGATTCTGTGGACAAGTGTCTTTTATATACGGTTATCGTTGGTTGGTAAGGGGACCAAATACTTATTTTACTCACTGGACTGCAACTCAAATTATAACATTTGTATCATGTGTTTTATCTGGATTTTTGGTTGATATTCTGTCTCCATCATCTCAAATACTCCTATGATAACAATTATAGACCTTTCATTTCTTTGTAAGTGGGCAAACCTACAAAATCTGCAGGGGATCAAATGATTATGTTCCTCACTGTATATGTACACATGCCCTTAAAAGACGTAGATATATTAGAAGAGTTTTACCTGCCAAAGCATTTGTCATTTGTTCAGAAAGTTTTGTATACATGCACCCCAGCCAGATCCTTAATCTACACTGTAGCAGTAGCACAGCTTACTTCAAACCTCCTGGCTGCCCAATGAGAGACTGACAACATCATCCATGTATTCTTTGGTGTAGAAATTATTTTATTGTGACGTGGAAAATTATTGTGAACTAACTGATGCACCGTGGTGATTCATGGACTGTATAAGGACACATTCTAAATATAACTGGATTCGAGTGTAGACACAAAAAATACTGACTGAAATGCTATTTTTATGATATTATTAGTTGTGTTTAAAAATACATGCAAAGAAAACCTGCGATTAAAAGAGAACTATGGCCAAACATTTATTGGCCATAGTTCTCTTTAGGGTCACAGAAAGACATTTACTCCTTCTGTGACCCAAAGCTACATTATAGCCCACTATATGCTGACAGCCCAGTGCCGCGGTACAGCCGAGGAGGATCTACCCCGCTGCCTGATTGACAGATGGTTCTGCCTCTGTAGAACCAGAGCCAGCTGTGCCCCAATAGTGTCGAAGTGTGACAGCTGCAGGTGTCACACATCGGTTCGGAGTATGGGGATGAGTGATTAGTCACTGACTGAAAACACATATGCAGCAACTCAACAAGCCAAAGTGAAGTCAGATATCCTTCTATGCATACTTGTTCCAGGTTGGCGACTTTGAATGTAATGAAGCTTTTAGATCAGGAGAACTGCCATGCAACTGGTATTTCCATAAGGACAGCTAACCAATGACAGATTTCTCATTCCTCTTAGTTCGGCTTCATTTAAAGCTTTAGTAGTTATAGAACTGCATGAATTGTTTCTTTTAAAGCTGCAATCTAGAACATCTGGATAACCCTGTGCTTCAAAATTTTGGATTCCTTATCTTGATTCCAACCTAACCATTTTCATCACGTGCCAATATGATTGGACTGAAATGTTGCTTGGAATCACAAAAATACATTGGTGTAATCATTTTCTCCCACCACTAAGAAAAAAAGGACGATAATGAAGAAAATGGCTAGACAATACTACCTTTTTAATTACTTCTTTAATTACAGCACCTTTAAAGCCAATCAATGCAGTTGTGTGCCAGTTAAAAGGAATTAAACGTATTTTAAACACAACTGGTGTAAGAACCTGAAACTTTCTGGCACATTAGTAGAAGACTAGGAAAGGGAGGGTCAAAGTCAGCTACATGAACAAGTGTTGACAAAGCAAAGTGCTCAATGTAGTTAAATCAACACTGGACAAATCCCAGGAGTCAGGTAGCCAACGCTCCTTAAGGGTCGGTGCACACCTAGGCGACACCAGGACCACGCGATCCCAGGACGAAGAGGTCTGCCCCGGGCCTTAAAATTACAGCTGGCACCTAGCATTTGAGGTTCCACTAGTTGTCAATGGAGCTGGTTCATTGATTGGACAGACTGGCTCCTGGATTCCGTACTAAATTTCTCCACCCGATTCAAACATATATGCAGGGGCTGTTTTATATGCCAAAGGAATATTTTTTTATTTTTTTAGGGCTCTCCTATCTCCTGTACTGAAATTGTAATGTTCATTGTATTGTCTCCCTCAATTTTGTAAAGCGCTGCGCAAGCTGTTGGTGCTCTATAAATCATGTAAAATAATTTCTATCCATTTGGTTTTCACATTTACTCAGCCCTTCCAGGACGACAACAAACAGTCAGGTTGGTGACCTGTGTTTTTGGATTTGATCAACACAGCTTGGTCACCTCCCTGCCCCTAGTCTGACTCGAAAATGAAGGCGCAAAAGCAGATTGATGCTTTGCCCCCTAGTCTCTCTGCTCTCGCCTTCCGTCACCATATATTCATGACCGGATTGGTTTAGGGTTAGTTCACACCAGAAACTGCATCACAACTGTGTGCATCTGCGCAGCTGCACTGTGCTGCGTTTTGATGCGTTTGCAATGCGTTCGTTTAGGAGTTCAGTCATGCTTTCTTTGTTGGCTGGCATGGTGCTAGTTTTGACTTTAGCCATTCTTTTTTCTGTGTGTGTGTGTTCTGTTGCTTTTGATGCGTTTGCAATGCTTTTGCACTGCGTTTGATGCGATTTAATGCAGTTAAAGTAGGACAAGCAGTACTTTTTCTGACTGCAGTTGAATCGACTGCAATGGTGTGAATTAGGCACAAGAAAGCCCATAGAAAAGCATTGGGATGCATTTTAACTGCGCAGTTGAAATAAAGGGACTGCATATGGTGTGAACAGGCCATTAAAGCACTGTACTTCCCTCTCCCAGTGCTTCTGCTTTACACAGGTCAATTTCACGTATTTACATTACTTTCATTTAATGATTTGAAACACAACCACATTCATTATTTTTTTTCTTTTGTACCTGCTTTGAGTTCAGCGGTTTAATTAGCCATCCTAGGTATTATTGTAACTAAAACTGGATATTTTTTAGCCCAGAGCATCCATGTATTGTATATACTGAAAAAGGAAACCTGCTGAAGGACTATATACAAAACCTTGTTTTATGTACAAAGGTTAGCCAAGTACTTGCTCCTCAAAGCCATACTTGTTCCTGAGGAATATTATACATACACTCCTATGGATATATCAGTATCATTTCAAAGCCACACTATGAGATGTACAATTCAGCTACAAAACTGCTCTGTACAATTCAATGGGGCCTTGTGTTAATGTTAAACTTTAACAGACTTCAGTGAGAAATTCATTGGTAGAATTGATATGCCTCTTGAGCTTCATCACTGCCTCATAAAAATAATAATTATAGGTTTATTGAGGTAAAATATAAATGGAAAACTATAAGTCCTTCAAAACTTAAAATATTAGTATGTCAGGCAGTAACATACAATGTACTGTAAAATAGAGCATTTTAAAAATGTATAAGACGTGGAAAGTGTAGCAAGTCTTTTTACAGACACACACAATTTTTAACCTGAGCATGTTGGGTATCTATTTACTCGCCATAACCTGTTTTTTTATATTTCACCAAAAAAAAAAAAAAGAAGAAGAAGGTATTCCATTGTGTTTTGGGGCACTAAATTTAACTCAAGTGCATTTTTACAACATTGTTGGGTTTGATAGAGTTGCTCTAATATCGTGCAACATGAAAATTTGCAATTGCCGACATTTAATTCTACAGGGTCTGGGCTTTTAGAAAATATATCATGTTTGGGGGGTTAATTTTCAGGCCTATGGATGTGGATTATAACAAAAAGGCCTCGACAGTGAAAGGGTGCTTAAGGGGTTAAAGATTTAACAACTACAGATAGCACACAATTTCTTTAAACCCTGGGTTAGCTTCAATGCTACATGAGCACCAAGAGGGCATTTATTTGCAGAATATTTCGGCTGTACTTTTAAACTGACCCTAATACTGGCCAAACAGTCATTTTCTAAGGAGCTAACCTTTCACTAACAGTTTATACATTTATGTTTGGTAGCAGGTAGTTTATCAGATCGCACTTCAGCGGAACGCAGGGAGCCGGCCGGCTTGCGTTCCACAGGCTGAATGCATGGGAACGCGGACTTTACGGTGTGAACCGGCTCTCACCCATTAAACAGCTTACAAACAATTTGCAGTGCTATTCGTCTTATGACAATTATTCTTAACCTGTGTAACCTCAGAACCCACATTTGCCCTTGGTCATTAAGTCACGACCCAAGTTGCGCGGCATTGCGGTACCACACGTTTCGGTGCGGGCAATTGAACTGTGGTGTGTTTGGGGTGCCATGCAAATGGCACCAGAATGCACGGTAGGTGCGATTGAGTAGTACAGTGCATTCAGCGCTGAGCACCATATTTTGAATGGCTGCCCGAAGTGAGAACAGACAGTGCTTCACTAGGAGGAGGCTGAGGAGCCTCTCACCTAGTGCAGTGGAAGGCATGCGGCTGATCCACTGTCTTATGAGATACATTAGGAAATAAGTATTTGTATAAAAAACAACCAAGTCTGGTCCCATCGGCGCTCGCTAAGTATTTGTCTGTGCATGGAAAGGTGGGAGCGGTGTAGTGACATCACCCTAAAGCGTCCTAAAGGATACTTGCACTTTGTTTTAAAGTAAACCTCCCTTAAAGATGGTTCATATTAAAGTCTGATTTTCTGTTTAAAACCATACACACAAAGGAATATTGAACCGGGAGTAAAGCTATTATTAGTGTAGCCACTGAAAGATCTATCCTGAGAGAAGTATTAGCATACCTGCTATTCTATTACTAGGTAGAGACAGGACTAGCATGTTCAGCAACTGTTCAAGTCTAAACGTGACAGGTTTGCATCTGTTTCAGCATACTAGAGCGTTTGGAGCATGGTTATAAATGTACAACCTCCTCATCTGCACAGCTGTTGGAGACTCCATATGGCTTCCAACTGTCCTGCCACCCCCTCTGGTCTACTGACATCACTAAAGCAACATCTGGCTGCCACCTCATTTGATGGGTTTTAAAGAAAGAGACATCTTTTATATTTCCCTTATCCCTCTTCAAACCATTGCTTTGATTTCTAAAAACCTTTTTGAAAAACAGAATTATCCATTTAAGCTCTCCCCATCCGTTGCTTTCTTCTATTCCCTAATCCCCCAAAAATTTTTTTTTACAGCAGATGGAATTCATCATAAAGTAGCTATGAAGTGGTGACGTTTATATGACAATCAGCTGATTCCTCTGCTGCCAGGTCAGCTGCATGCACAAATCTACTGAGACGCTTACATTTATTGGCCTGCCAAACAGGGCACTGGGAAAAGGCTGTCGATCTATCAAAGGGATCAACTAAAAGAGTACATTGCCTCACTGTAGTTTTAAAGCAACAGTGATACGATTTCCTTTTTTTTCTTCCAACATTAGAGGTAAAACAAAAATGACTATAGCTTTTAAATGGGTCCACTTAAAACTTCACCCTTTTAAAGTGAAGTGCTCTTTTGCCCATGTAGGACAATGCAGCAGGTTGACTTTCCTCTGTAAAAAATAAGTCAACGTAACTGAACTTGCTGTATTTTTCTTGAAGACGTTTCACTGGACATCCGACCAGCTTTCTCAATTCAGAAAGACTTGGACAAAAATTCTCTGGGAATAAATATGGTGAATGCCTCTTCAATCCACATAATCTGTTAATCACAACCAGGTATTGATGCATTTGCATAATTGGAGTCTAGGAGGTGTTAATAATCTGCCCAGAAAGAGGTGTTAAAACAGCATTCTATGTGGCAGATAATAGATGCCTTTCAAGCAGCGCCTATGGGAAATTTTGGGTATTGTCGTTTCATGGACACACAATTTTAAGGCTTGACATGTTTGGTATCCATTTACCCGCTGTGACCAATATATTTTGTTTCTGTGCACTAAATTTCATTTTAATGTATTTTATCCTAAAAATACTAGTTTGACAAACATTTGCGCAAATACAGTGTGACATAGGAAGTTGCAACTAGCATTTTTTATTCTATAGGCCCTTTGCTTTCAGAAACTATATCATTGTTTGGGAGGTCTGTAGCCGTTTGAGCCCAAAATTCAGATTTTATCATATATGTGCAAATAGTAAGAATTTTCGCAGGCCAGAAAGTGGTTAAACTCCCATTTTTGTATTATTTTGTATTATTATACTGCTAGCGAGCAGTAGATATATGCAAAAACATTAAACAAAATAAAAAAGGTTATCAAAAAGGTAATTACTTACCTTGGTCTCTGCCGCTCGCTCCCGTTGGAAGATCTGCAGCTTCTCGAGCGGCCGAGCAGGCATGCGCAGTAGAGCTCTTCGGCAGGGAGAAGACACAAGGTGTAAGTCAATGCACTCAGCTGGGAGCGTGCACATTGGACAGAGACCGTGGGACACAGAAGACACAGCAGTCAGCGCTGGATCAGAGACCATGACCAGTGCTGGAGTGACTGCTGGAAACAAGTGTAAGGAAGAAGATGATCTGATCAAGAGGCTTCAGTTAAGGTAGGTCCTTAAGGCACAATTACAATGGGGGGGGAAAAAAGAAGTACTGACTTTAATGTCACTTTAAGTATACATGTCAGGAAATACATAAGGAAGCTGTAACTGCTGAACTATGTTTAAAGATGCAAGCTCCATCTGAAGTAGTCATCCTTATTGATGCTACACTACATAGTGAATCGCCATCCCTGAACAAGCATTCAACTGGTAAATTTGTGCACCTGCATGCATGTTCCAGGTCATTAATTTGTCAAGTAGAAAGCATGAAAAAGAATGGCTGGCCATAGCTGGTACCTTCAAAAAACATGTCAGCAATGACATCTGAATTTATTTCAACACGGATCCTTTTAAAATAAAAAAGGAAAAAATACAATTGCATTGGACTATGAACGTGTGCACTGAAAATCTTGTTTACTTTTGATATAATCCTCAAAGTGCATATTCATGTTGTTAGTTACTTATTATATTATTGATATATAAAGCAAATCTCAGCAGTCCTCTGTTCAAAGGACTTGGTCACCGTTAGATAATCCAATCTTTGCAGTGGGCAGAGACGGTAAATGTTGACCACTGACAACACAAACACAATAAATAAACTGAAGTATACCTGCCATTAGCATAATATGTGTGCTTTCAATGCTGCTAGTCTCTTGAAAGATCTTTTTGCCTGACTCCTGCACATCTAAGTTGGAGACCCAACTGAAGCATGGAGTCAAAGAGAGTGCGGAAAAGTCAGAATTCCTTATCTAGATACTTGTTCCAGGGTCAGTGAATCTGACAGCACTGTAGTCAATGCATCAGTAGGACATCCAAGGAAGCAGAATTTTTTCACATTGTCAGCAACAGCAGCTCATATATTTCTATCCTAAAAGGTGCACTAAAACATCCAGCTGCTATATACTAATAATGATTTTAAGTCAGAATATGTTTCTAAAGTTTGGGATGAGGGACTGGTGAATGGGCAAAAAAGTAATTCAGCAATAAAAGCTCCACAGCTACAGATAGGTCCTTGATCTCTTTAGACAGCTTCTGTCCTAGCACTGCTTCTCTGGGAACAGAGGACAGCCAGGGCTTGGGTCTGCTGAATGGCCTTCAACACTCTTACAACAATCTCTAAGGCCCCATTCACACTGAGCGATCTATCGCGCGATTTTTGCAGCGATATCGCTCTATGTAGCTTTTCCAATGCATTTCAATGGAGCTGTTCACATCTCACAGCTCAATGTCGCTGTAGCTCGTCGCTCCTACATGACCCTTTCTGCAGATTTCGAGCGATTTTGCTCCTGATTGCATAAAGCCCAATACGAAAAGTCGCGCAATATCGCACATATAAAATCACGCCGAAAATCGCGTGATTTTCATGTCACTCAATGTGAATGGGGCCTTAGGGCTTGTTCACACCAGTTCCAGTGCGGTTAGCTGCTGGAATGTACTTATCACATGCTAAACTCCCCCCCTGCATTCTGAGGCATTCCCCTCTTCTTGCGAATAGGATTTCTAGTTTTGTGCGTTTCAGTGCGGGAAAAATATGCGCAACAAAAGCTTTGGTGTGAACGGGGCCTTACTGGCCAGATCACAGGGTTAATACCCCCACACTGCAAGGGTTAAAGTGACACTAAACTCAGGAGTTAAAATCTTAAAAAAAACACATTCTAGTACCCTATTATCAATAATGCATCTTATTTGTGTATCACTCAGCTGTAGATCCTCAAATCATCTCTGAATTCATGCTGACACTGTCCTTCCTTCTGGAGGGTAGCTACTTTTATTCCACATGGTGCCTGTGTGTGTAGCCACCGCTTCAAGCTCACTCCAGTGATAGACTACAGTCTCACGTTTAGTTTACCAGTTTGTACTGTGATTGTAGTCCATCACAGGAGTGAGCTTGTCGCGGTGGCTACTTTACAACACACGCAGGCACCATGGGGAACAAAAGTAGCCACCCTCCAGAAGTAAGGACAGTGTCAGCACCAATTCAGAGATGATCCACAGTTGAGTGGTGCACACAATTTACAATTTTGTTAATAGCATTTTTAAGAATTAACTCCAGAATTTAATGTCACTAACCGCTTGTTTGTGTGTATGTAAAAAAAAAAAAAGTTATGCTCAACTGATGTTTGGAGACGGACGGCCCTTAGACCGGTCCCTGAAGCCCCTCTCCTGCTGAGGGACATACCATCACTGCAACAGAGGAGACGACAGGCTAGAGGGAGAGTTGTCACAGCCGGCCACATTTGAGGTTTGTGCGAGTAGAACTTTTTTTTCCGAACCTAGACAGAAACGAGCAGTTAACGCTTGCAGTGCGGATGTAGCCCCACTGCAAGGGTTAATAGAATGCGTGTCCGGAGAGCTGATTGAAGTTAAAGACTGATGCGTGGTGCAAGACTTTGCAAAGACCAGAGAATAGAAACATTAAAAAAATACAGTAGGACATACATAGCATGGTCACCGATAATGCCAAAGAGTCCCCAGGATGAAATAAAACAATGTAATTGATAAAGACAGAGAAAGACTGAGGGAAACAGCACATAAAGAAAGCTGAAGATAGCTACAGAGCTGGTGAATGGACTCCTGTAAAGTGGTTTGAACTGAGGGTAACTGTAGGACAGTCCCTCCAGAGGATAAAGTAACAAAGATAAAATAAAAGATCTTTATTTTACTTTAAGCACTGGTCATTTTTTACACATTTTGATATCTTGAAACGGACTGAAAAATATAGGGAGACTGTGGAAAAGCAACTGTTGTGTAAAACTTCCCGACAGATTGAACGCATGTTTTCAATATATAATATTGAGACATTTAGACTATGATCACACAGCTCAGCAATATCCAGCCCAGCCAGACAGAGATAGTGCTGTCTTTGCCACATCATGAATGTCACAGCTGGTCCTGGTCACTGAACAACACAGCAGATGTGATGGCACAGCTACTACTTCAATCTAGAATCACACAGGACAGTCTGGTGTTTTTTTTAGGAGGGATGGTCACTGACAAATCTACATGATGTTTTTTGCAAAGTAGAGCTCTCAGTAAAAAGGGCCAGGGTGAACAACGTAGGAAGCACCCATTTTTGGCTCAGATCGCCTATGTTACCTGAAACATGCACAGAATTGTATCACAAGAAGATCTGCATTGTTTGTTTTTCTGCAGGTTACTTTAATGACTTCTCTATTGGTAAATTCCTCCTACAGTTCCCCCTTAATTTGTAAACAAAGGCAGTGTGTAAAAAATGGAAGCCGGGAAAGCCAAGGTACTACTCACAGCAACAAGTTCTCATATTAGGGATGCACCAATACCGTTTTCTCAGTATCGAGTACGAGTACCGATATATTTTTTCCAGATCTCGCCGATATCGAAAGTCCCATTAAGGAAGCCGGGCGGCATGTAATGACTCGTCGCTCGGCTTCCTGATTAGTCGGGAGGTCTTCTCCACGCTCCCTCGACACCAGGTGACGAAGAAGCATGGAGCCGACTTTCTGGCCAATCAGGAAGTTGTGGGGCGGTAATGACTCGCCGTCCGGCTTTCTGATTGGCCAGCTTCCTGACCAATAAGGAAGCTGGGTGCCAAGTCATTATGCGCCTCCCGGCTTCCCGATTGGTTGGGAAACCAGCTCCATGTTCCCTGGTGACGAAGGAGCATGGAGCTGGCTTTCTGACCAACCAGGAAGCCAGGCAGGGTGTAATGACTCGCCGCCTGGCTTCCTGATACTGGAAGTTTTGGTATCTGGATAATTATCAGGAGTATTTGGGCGAGTATGAATACCCGTCCAAATACTCGGTATCAGTGCATCCCTAGTACATACCTTTGTATAATTGTACTGTTAGCTCTAACAATGTTATGATCCATGGGACATTTTTGCTTCGTTATTAAAACTCTTCGTTATTAAAATATAATAAAAAGTTATACTCACTTGAGCCGTGGAGCCGGCTTGCTCTTATACCGGTCCCTGAAGCCTCTCCCCCCTACACTGCAGCGGTCTAAGGTCCTGTAAATCATACACTGTGTAAAGATGTGAGGACGCTGAGGAACATTTCATTGCTGCAGCATGAGGAGACAGGCTTTAGAGACCGGAGAAGCAGGGAGCTGGCTTAGCAGTTCCATTGAGTATAACTTTTGTTTTAGCACCTAGACAAAAAAAAAAAAGAGCAGTTAACCTTTGCAGTGCAGTGATAGCCCCACTGCAAGGGTTAATAAAAGATTTGTCTGGAGTTCTTCTTTAAGCTTTAGGAGGCAGCCACAGCAATTTAGGAACCAGAATAGACTTATACGAGGGAACATGAGCCTCCATTACAATCAACAGAAATAGCTCGTCAAAAAATCCATGGAATAACATTTTAGGTCCAGTGACTGCACCTGTGCTAGTAAGGATAATGGAGAGTGTGCACCAAAACAATCATACTTGGTGTTACAGTGGCTTTAGAACTAGAAAACAAAAACATATCTCAGGGCTTGTTCACACGGATACACAATGTGGTCTCACCGCAAGGGCACATAGAAATGCTGCATCTTTCTTGCACTGCACCTCATCTCAGTGTAGGTAACCATACTGTGGTGCATAGAAATACAGAAGACGTTGTTTTCTGACATTTCATTCAAGTTTACAAAATGGGGAAAAAAAAAAGTAAACATTGCCTTATATTTTAATAATGCAAGGCACCACCCCTCAGTCTGTACACAATGGACAGCTTGTTTGAACAAGCCTTTAGAGAATGAGGTAAAATTATGCAAGAATATACCAATTTTGGGAACACTGAGGCCGGTGCAGACCTGAGCGATCCGGGATTGCGCGGCCCTGCACAATTGCAGACAGTGATTGCTGCGCGGCTCCATTGATTTCAATGGGGTACATCCGCGTGGCAATCACAGAAAAAAGATGCATGTACCTTTTTTTGCGATACACAACGCGTGGCTGTTTTAGGGAAAACGTGCAATCCACCGGACGCGACTGGGGTGCCATTAGAAAATAATGGCACCCACAGCACAAGCGTCTGCGATGGGCGTGCAGCATGATTGCTGCACGGTCACAGATCGCCTAGGAGTGCACGGCCCGAAGAAGATGAAAAGTATCACTATTTTAAAACACAATAAGGAGTTGGATACCATCAGCAAACAGCAGAAACAGTTGTTAAAACAAATGATATTTATCTGTTTTCCCCTTGGGGGGATGGGGGCCAATTCTCACAGCCCAGAGAAAGAATCAATTGACGTTCTAATTATGAAGGCCATAAGTGAACATTATCTGTTGGCCTTCTATGCAAGGTCACAGCGTCTTCACTTCCTGCATTAAAGGGGCTCTATATTGTAATTAGATATACATGTGAAAAAGACCAGCTAATAGTATATCTTATCAAAGTGTGTTACAAGGGGCAGTATCTTTTCTCCTTACATAAATAGAATATGCCTTCTGCTGTCTTGGGTTTCTAATGATATCAAACACCCATATTCCTCCAGTAGCCAATGAAAAAAAACAGCATTTATGCCTCAGCTGGAAGTGACACGATCTAGTTCAGAACAGTATTTTATGCTTTAAAAACATATATACTCCCTCCTTTTAAACAAAACATTCCATCCTAATTATATGTTGAAATGGTCCCAAGATTTGGGGCTTACCTTGGAACCCAAACAATGATCTCAGATTTGGGACACAATTAAATTTTCTTCCCGATGCTCTAGCACATTGGACACCAACTATAAAGTCCTGTTTAGGTACTTCCAGATTGGCACGCATGCACCCCAGGCACATCCCCCACTTGATGTCAGAACTGCTCCGTTCTGGGCACCATCTTCTCCACATATGGTGACTTTGCCCGATAGCACAAAGATTTTGGGGTAAGGTGTTTACCCTACTCTGCATCCTTTTTCGGAGATCTATCCAATGCCAGCCCAGCACGGCTCTTCTTAAAAAGGAGAACTATGGGGTCAGGGCTTTTCCCCATAGCTCTCCTAAGGGTAATTGGAGGACACAAACTAGCGTCCTCCCGTCACCCTAAACTCAGTATACCGCGAGCTACAGCTCGCGGTATTCTGAGATGCCGCAGCCGGGACGGATACAACATTACTGTCGAGATCCACCCAGCTGCGGAATTGACAGCTGGCTCTGCCTATCTGGGGGGAATCCCTGCAGGGAGCCGTGAGTGACAGTCACGGCTCTCTGCAGGGACATGATCGAGAAGTGAGCGAGCGACGATATGTGTTTGCTCACTTCCCGATCTATTGAGCCGACCGGTGACAGTTTCATTGTCACAAGTCGGCAAGAGGCTGAGTGAATTTCACTCGCCTCATAATTCTCCTTTAACTTGAAACCCGAAAAAGTTTCCAAGTTCCAATTTACGCTAATGACGCATGTATTAACAAATGCCAAAAAAACTATAGCTAAAGCCTGGCTCTCCCCTTCCCCTGGTTTTTCCGAAGTCAAATCTCGTCTTCACAAATTATTTCTGCATGAAAAGGGTAACATGCCCAAATTTCATTGAGTCTGGGATCCGTGGATTGTAAGATATCTCCCTCCTAGTTTTGATAGAAGCCTGATTGACATTTAATAAATCCTCCTTTGATGACCCTAGTACCATACCTCGCTCCTCTGGGACCTCTTTCTACTCAGTCTTCTCTTTTCCTTACCCTCTCTCTTCTACTTTCTCTTTTTCACCTCCTTCTCTTTCCTTGTTTCTTCTTTTTTGGGTTGCACATTCTCGTCCCATTTTCCTCAACCTTTCCTCCTCTGCAGGGTACGCTCCTTTTTATTTCTCCCACACTGTCTTGCTTATGCCAGATGCCACTCTGCTCCCTGAGATGTACCTGCCCCATTGCCTAGATTCATCAATTAGCTTTAGTAGTAACTTGTCGGGCCTCAGGCATCCCCGTGTTCATATACATTATGCTCATCTTGATCTGTATATTGTTCTCCATTGTTAGATGACTTTTTATTACTCTTGCTTTGCATTGAGTCTTTAACCCCTTGCCGTCCACAAGTGTAGCCATCCTCCCTAGACATAGCCACATGAGGAAAATCAACCGCAGATAGAAAAGAAGGATTGTGAGAATGGCGGACAAAGCGCCAAGAAAAATTTCCAAAGCGTTACCAGCTGAACTCCAAGGAAGGTCTCAACCAAGGAATTCTGGAGTGAAGCATACTGTCCAGTGTCAGAAAGCTCTGTCTCCGTCACGGGTCATCACACAGTTAAAAGCACCCAGAAATGGCTGATAACAATAAAATGGAATATTCAGAAGCGGCCTTCTATGATCCCCAATTTCAATCCTACCAGACATCTATGGAAAGAGCTAAAACATGCAGTCTGGAGAAGGCACCCTTCAAACAGAGACAGCTGGAACATTGTCCTCAAGAAGAGAGGGCCAAACTACTTTTCCGCAGTTGCAGAAGTCTCACTGAAAGCTACAGTAATTGCTTGTTTGCAGCGATTGCCAGAAAATGTTGTGCAACAAAATATTGGGTTAAGGATCCCATCATTTTTGTCCATACCATTCTCATGTGCTTTATTAAACTGTTCTGTCGAATCAAAAGCAAAAGTCTGATTCTTATTAAATATAAAATAAACAAAATGATGGATTCCAGTTACTTTGGTCAGTTTCAAGATATTTCAGAGAAAATTGTGGGTTCTTCCTTTTATTGTGGAAGGATACCAACAAATTTGTCCATGCCTGTATATTGGAAAACAAACGAGCAACAAAATAAAGCTAGCCATACACTAGTACAATAGTTCTCAACCCTTCTAGAGCCTGGATCCCTTAAGCTGTGGTGACCCCCAACGGTAAAATGTAGGGACGCACCAATACTAGTATCTGTGCCGCCTCTGGTGGATGCCCGTGCCGCCTCTGTGGTCAGAGAAATGTTAATGCAGGGCTAGGAGGAAGCCTAGGAGCCTCTCACCTAGCACAGCACAAGGTGCTTATTTTTAGAAAACTTCTGAAAAAAACAAAACATACAATTCGTTTTAAACCACATATCCTATACAGCAGCATTCCCAAACCTTGTTATCTAGTCAAATAATTTATTGGAGTGGGGGAGTGTGGGGGAAGAGTAAAACTGCTAATCCTAAGGCTGGGTTCACACCTGGGCGTTCGTAATATGCGCAGTTGAAGCGCGTTTCGGGCCGCGCATTTTTACCGCGATTTGCGGTCCACGAAACGTGCGTCAAACCAAATCTAATCAGGCTGTATCCTAATGGATACGCGCTGAAATCTGCCCCAAAGAACCTCCTGTACTATTTCGGGCGTAGGGCGTTTTTCAGCGCGTCAAAACGCGCTGAAATACGCCCAGGTGGGAACCATGCCCATAGGAATTAATAGGATTTCACTGCTTGAGCGTTTTTCAGCGCTTCGATCAGCACTGAAAAACGCCCAGGTGTGAACTCACCATAAAACTTCTGTAGTTCAGAACGATCTGCTAAAGGTGCTGCTGTATTGTGGGCCCCCCAAAGTGACAAACCGTTTCCAGCAGTGTTAAAACATTCATCCTCAAAGTGCTATAGAAGCACCCACAAGATCCATGGACAAATACTGTCTAAAAGGACACTTATTCACATACCTCTCAACCTACATCTACATTCTCCTGATACAGACCTCAGTAGTGACACAGGACTGGTGGGAGAAACCACAGCAAGTAGTGGAATAACAGAAGATTCTCCCATAGCTGAAAATTGGAGTCAGTGCCACACACCACCCCCCACCCCCTTCATACCTTCGTCCTCACTACCCCAGGAGCTGGCGCTCTCTTTTGCTGTCCGTCATTTTAAGTGATGACATCAGAAAGCTGCAACTAGTCAGGGGCAGCAAAGTGAATCATCCTCCTTACATGAAAGCAATGCAGGAGCAAGGAATAAGGTATTTCACCTTATTCATATCCCCCCTAGCCAAATCGAGTATATGAGTGGGTAAAACGACCACATGAGTGGGCAGAAGAAGCGGACACCAGCAGTCCAGAGTGGGGCTTTAACATTTGTGCTAAAAATCACTTAAAGCTCAAATGAGCATTTGGTGTAAATGAGCTAAATACTTTCAAGGAGCATCAAAACGAAGGTGTACAAAGTCTTACTCTTTCAGTTTTTCTTCCTGTCCTCTGCCAACATGCTGAAGAGTGAGACCCTTGCTGTCTATGTGGATGCAGAGGTCCAACACACCCCTTGCTCAGTCAGGGCAGGAGGGAACATGAGCTTTGCTAATTGTGGAGCTATAGGTCTGACTCAATAGGATACCAAGACAGACCTTTGCTTCCCCAAAGAGCAAGTATTCCACTCTGTAGCTGCCGACAATCGACAGGCTTTCTAGAAAAAAAAAAACACACACCTATTGTTTAGATCCATTTGGAATGTATTTAGCGCATTCAAACTGAAGGTTCAGTTTTACTTTAACCTGAGTTTTTAATCCCCTGCGCCTTCTATAGAAGGTCATTAGACTGTAGTTCATGAAATCTGCGCTGTACAACTGCCTTCTTCTCAGCTTTCTGCATCATCAATCACATTCAATTCTCTAAATCAAGTCTGAATTAGATTAGCAACTGTGAGTTACTTCTTATTACTGCCAAGCGAAAGCAGCCTGCAGTGGGTGCTCCTGCATCTAAATAAGCATATTTCAGGGTCCTAATGCTACTGGTAAAAGGGTCTGCAGCAACGTCTGGATGTAAAACCGAAGACCTAAGCAGATACATTCCGATTAATCGAACTTAATAATCGGCTAACTAATCGATTTTGAAAATAATCGTTAGCTGCAGCTCTAATTGAGTCGCATGTATGCATTTCAGGGGGGGTTCCAACATTTTCTGCACTGTACACTGTCATGGTAATCTGAACCTAAAGTACATGTGGCAAGGCATAACATCCCGCTGCTAAAATATACATAATACTATCATTAAAATCAGAAAAATGCAGAATTAGCCTACTTGCGTCCTTTGCTGTAAATCATTTGCTCAAAGATGTAAGTATGTTTTACTATTAAAGGGTTATTAAACCCTTGCGTGTTTTTGCATATAGCTACTGATAGCAAGCAGTAGCTATATGCAAAAACATTAAAAAAGAAAAAAAAAAAGCTTTTAAAAAGGGTTTAAACTGTCTTCGCCGCGCGCTCCCGTCTGAACATCTGAAGTCTCGGGTGGTCACAAAGGATCATGGGGCGGGCGCATGCGCAGTTCAGATGTTCGGCCCGGAGACGAGGAGAGACACAAGGTAAGTATATGGAGCAGCGTGCACCCGCACAGACTCCGTGGGACATCAGAGAAGAGGAGGACAGAGGAGTCAGCGCTGGAGGGACAGCTAAAAAGGACAGTCAAGAAGAAGATCGGATTAAGATACATCATTTAAGGGAAGTCCCTACAGCAGGATTGGGAAGGGGGAAAAAAAAACTTTGACTTTAATGTCCCTTTAATGTTAAACATTTTTAACAAAATAAATGAGGCAAAATGCTTGGCTGCATGTTGCCTGTTTAGAGCACATGACAAAGGTTCTAGCGAAAAACATCAACCGTTAACATTGGGCTACATGCTACACAAGACTCATTAGCTACTAGTTGAGGGCTGCTGTTTTAAAGGGAACTTTTCCCAAAAGAAACAAAGATATGCTAGTTGCCTGGCTATCATGCTGACCCTTTAACACAGATTTCCTCCAGGACCCATGAAACCAGCGCATTCTGCTATAGATAATACCACTAGTTTCCCTAGTCACTGGCTCTGACCCATGCCTCCTGCCACCTGTACCTAACTACTATTCCATAACTTTAATGTACAGACTCACTTAATACGAATGCTCTGAAAAAGAAGCGAGAGGACTCAAGTGAGCATCCATTGAAGATAGTCATTGCCATAATAGGGTGCCTTGTGTTTCAGGGGGCCACAGGAGCTATAGAGTGGGTCAAAGCTGGGATGCAGGCACCAGGGAGCTGCCAGCTAATTGGATTACATATTAGTTTACATTGTTTTTGGGGCACACAGGCTCACCAACTAAACTCAGAGGGCAGCAGTCATAATGGCAGAAATGGAGCATATATAGATATGAAACAAAAAAAAACAAAAAAAAAACACATTTTAAAATGGTTGTAAACTTACCTGTGTCTTCGCCGCGCGCTCCCGTCTGAACATCTGAAGAGTCTCGGGCGGCCGCAAAGGGTCTTGGGGCGGGCGCATGCGCACTTCAGATGTTCGGCCGGGAGACGAGGAGAGATACAAGGTAAATCTATGGAGCGTGCACCCGCACAGACCCTGTGGGATGTCAGAGGAGAGGAAAGAGATGTCAGCGCTGGATCGGAGACCCGCACCAGCACTGTAGGGATATCTGAAAACGACAGTAAGGAAGAAGATGATCGGATTAAGAGGCATCATTAAGGCTCTGTTCACACCTAAGCGTATCGAATATGCGCGTTTCATGACGCGCGTTTTGATTCGCGGTAAAAAACGCACGTTTCTGAGGGCTACTTGGCAGTATCCCAATGGAAACGCCTGACAAACGCTGCAAAGAAGCTCATGTACCTTTTCAGGCGTAGGCCGTTTTGTAGCGCGTTCAGACGGGCTGAAATACGGCAAGGTGTGAACCATACCCATAGAAAACAATGGGATTTTCATGTTTGAGCGTTTTGTAGAGCGTTCGTAGAGCGTTGAACGCGCTACAAAACGTACAGGTGTGAACCAGGCCTTAAGGTAAGTCCTTACAGCAGGATTGGGAAGGGGCAAAAAAAAGTGTGACTTTAATGTAACTTTAAGAGCTTGATACTACTTTAATGTTCTCTTCCTGTCAATGCAAGGATGTATAGCTTCTTAAGCAGCTGTGGGTAACCCTATATTTCTCCTTTCTGGTTCCACATCCACTCAAACGAATGAATGTAGGAACAGAATAAAAATAACCAATGCTCATGAGAAGCAGATACCGATTTGTGCTATCCTTTTATGAAACAGGAAAAACCAACCTTTAATGTGTAGCACACTTGGATTCATAAGTTACTATTTATATGACCATGCCCACCAATGTGCTTAGTGGAAAACCACAAGTATTTTCCACAGATCCGAAATCTTGTCTCCAAAATTACCAGAATCAAAATATTTGTATTTTATATCTGGCTTCATGCACATGAGCATGTAAATGTGATTATGAAGAGCATCATCATATCCAGCAAACTTTTACAACTCTTTAAAAAACTGCTGAACGCCCCCCCTAAAGTATACCTGTCATGAGAAATATGTGGGCTGCCACTGCTGACCCTACTCTAAAAAAATGCTAGCTGCCTGGCTGTCAATGAGTTATAAAAACATAGACGCTGTTAAATCTAGTAATGCCAATAAAAGCAGACCTAGGATGCAGAGATTCTTTAATGTGATAGCTGCAGCTTTTCCCAGGCTATGGCTTTGTTTACATGAGTCTCACCAATATTTTTTTCCAATCCCTGCACAGTTAGGTTCCATAAAGATGTATGGGGCTGTCTATTAAGAGTTCCCAGTTTCCGCAGACAGCATCAATCATCTCTATGAAACATAATTGCTAAGGTGCTGACAGAGCACTTTGGCCCCTTTAGACGTAATTATGGAACTGCGCTGTCAAACGCCAGGCCTGGGAATAAGCAGCAAATTCAGTATTTACAATGGTAAATTGTGGCAGGGGAGGTTCTGTTTTATTGCTCTTACCGACCACGTCACAGGTATAATAAAAGAGATTCCGTTCCTTTGTTGAATTACAGACTTAATATGTATTTCAAGCCAAAAATGTGTTTGTTTTTTTTGGGATAGAGTGGGCAAGGTTTAAAAGAGAGATTTAACCTCAGTCCCTGTCCTGCTGACAATGGTATACCAAACAGAAGCGAGGGAAACACTGGCAGCTTTTTATTTCTGAAAGGAGAACTAATCTTCCCCTACACAGCTTAAGAAAAGCATTTCTATTTCAGTTTGTGTTGCTGTTGGGGGAGTTCTCCTCACTTCCTGTCTTGGAAAACGTTGTTAAAAAAGGGCAAGAACTGCGGATAAATCTCTCCAACGGCACTCCACAAATCCTAAGGGTCTCTAATCCCCCACACCCCTATATAAAAAAAAAAAGAACAAAAAGTGAATGTAAAAGCCAAAACCTAAACACAGAAGTTCAAATGGAAAAATTAAAGAACAACTATTGGCAGAAACTTTAATTAACTCTTGCAGTGGTGCTACCCCCGCACTGCAAGGGTTAACTGTTCATTTTTGCCTAAGGTCAAAATGTAAAAATACTCACCCGGTCCTCCAAGCTGCCTAGCCGATCCCTAAAAAGTCTCTCCCCCTCGTCTGTAGCTGTATAAGAATGCTCATCACATCCAAAACAGTGTATAGGACATGAAGATGCAGAGGGACATACCAATGCTGCAGCGGAGGAGAAGAGAGACTGAAGGGAGCACTACCGGCTCCAAAGATTGGGTGAGTATTTTTTATTTTATTTTTTAACCCTAGGCAAGAATGAGCAGTTAACCCGTACAATAGAGGGGTAGTTCCACTGCAAGGGTTTATTACATTTTTGCCCAGAGTTCTTCTTTAAAAAGGAAAGGTCATAGGAATGTTAACTGAATGAATAATACGGATTAATTTACATGGAAAAAAAACAACAACATGATAAGCAGAGAAAACAATTTTAGAAATAAAAATGCTAGCTGTGTGCAGTAGATTAGAACGGGGAGGGAATTTAAATAACTTGCAAACAATTCTGTACCTTTTAAAAGCCTCTGATGGATTTCGTTCACATTCTCCAGGTTGTAGCAGTTTCTGAACTGAGGGATCATTTAGTTTCTCCTCAAATCCCGGCATCAGTCCTCCTTGGCAAATCTGGTCAACAAGGGTCCTGATAAAGTTTCCCACGCACAATGTGTCAGAGTCCTGGGCCCTGCAGAAGTGAAAAGCCAAGACTTGGCGGTGTAGACCTCTCTGCAAACCGGCAGGTGAACTTGGCCAAACCAGCTCCGTACAAAGGGCTGTCTTTCCACTTCCTGGACCACCGACAAACAGCAAGCCCCAAGCTGACCCTTTCCCAGTGCTGCCACCATTGTTGCCAGAATTTGCCACAAGTGACAATTTGTTTGCTGCGATGGTGCTGCAGTTCGTTTTTTCCTGCAGGCAGTGCTGAAGCTTGTGGAAGATCCATTCCCTGCAGTAGAAGGGTTTCCCCTTCAGCAAGCTGGTCTGAGCCATTGATGCTATTGGTCGGGAATTTGAGCTCTCACATAGAACTGTGTTGCTTCAGCTTTGAAAACTGAATAAACCTTGGGGCAAAAAACAGAACTGGATTCCAGTAGTGACATATCCCAAACAGGACAGGCCAATGGAATGCACGGCGAATTCAACGGTTCCTGTACGTGTCAATCTTCACACTGAGCCAGTTTAAAATCCTTCTTAACATTTTAGGTTTCAGTGTCTGAAAGACTCGCTTTATAGCTGAAATGGCAAAGGGCTGTCTGCATCCACAAGTAATATTCAGTTGGCTTCAAACGCTAAGTACTCATCGCTGCATCTGGATTTCATATAACGATGCATTCTTTCAGTACAGGCAGGAGACAATACATCTGGAAAACTGAGAGGAGTAGGGAAAAAAAAAAGTCAGCCGTTAGCATGCATCTGAAACACGGTTGATCACATGCAACAATTCATGTGCAAACAGCATTTGACAAGCTTTATTTATGTTTGAATTGGGACGACACCAACGTGTATAACTAAGATAGATATTGTGCATAGAAGCTTGTGAGGTAATAGAGAGGTTATACCATACACAACTGGATGTTTGACTAATAAAGTCATTAACAGATAACAAACAATTCCTGTGACCATGTCAGGCTCAGCAGCATCGTCATTCATCAAAAACGGTTGTTCAAATCAACCAATCAACTTTCACTTCTTATTTTGGCAAGGCAGTTTGGAGAATTTTAAACGTGAAGTTCTGATCTGTGGACAACACATTCCTTGCTCTCTGCAAAAAGAAAATACAGGCAGTCCCCGGGTTACGAACAAGATAGGGACTGTAGGTTTGTTCTTAAGTTGAATGCAAGTTGGAACTGGTACATTTTTTTAAGTGTAACTCCAGACCAAAAACATTGCTTTAGTTTTGGACAACATAAGGAGGAGTTAACCTCCTGTAAAATTTGTTTTGCGGTGTGTGCCCCTGTTCAGAAGATTTCCCATCACTTTCTGTCCCTGTGACAATTGGATTTTAAAAATTGGAAACAAGGATTGGTGATAAAGCTTCAGTGGAAACACATTTTTCCCAGGATCACTCTTACAGGAGTGAATTTCCCTTCCTAGGGGTAGATTTCCTCTCACTTCCTGTTATCTCAAGGACAGGAAGTGAGATTCAATCTTCCTAAGGAGGATACAGACAACAGTAAAAACCTCCCAGTGACCCAGAAGGAGAGCTGGGCACCCCTCATCTGCATGTCTAACAAGAGCCAACTTCCTGTAATGTACCTACAGTACTACGAACCAGACCCAAAAAGGCGGACACCCCTCGTCGGTACAAGCGCAGTACCATTACAACGACTGAAACGCTGCACGGTACACTTTGCCTACAGCCTGGGACCCCATGCTGTACAGTAATACCCTCCGTTTGTAACTCGAGGAGTGCCTGTATGTACTATCACTATTTACCATGAACCTACAGCAAATCTTGAATTGATCAAAACTGGAGCAGACAAAAACTGGAGCAGTTGCCCATGGC
>NW_017306475.1:987683-1037683 GCF_000935625.1 Nanorana parkeri | reverse complement strand
AGAGAGAGAGAGAGAGAGAGAGAGAGAGAGAGAGAGAGAGAGAGAGAGAGAGAGAGAGAGAGAGAGAGAGAGAGAGAGAGAGAGAGAGAGAGAGAGAGAGAGAGAGAGAGAGAGAGAGAGAGAGAGAGAGAGAGAGAGAGAGAGAGAGAGAGAGAGAGAGAGAGAGAGAGAGAGAGAGAGAGAGAGAGAGAGAGAGAGAGAGAGAGAGAGAGAGAGAGAGAGAGAGAGAGAGAGAGAGAGAGAGAGAGAGAGAGAGAGAGAGAGAGAGAGAGAGAGAGAGAGAGAGAGAGAGAGAGAGAGAGAGAGAGAGAGAGAGAGAGAGAGAGAGAGAGAGAGAGAGAGAGAGAGAGAGAGAGAGAGAGAGAGAGAGAGAGAGAGAGAGAGAGAGAGAGTGTGAGAGAGAGAGTGTGAGAGAGAGAGTGTGAGAGAGAGAGATTGTGTCTGTGGTCGTGTGTTTTTGAGGGCCCATTCACACAAGTACAGTGTGTTAATCGCAGTCCTGTGTGATTAACGCACTGTACTTCGCAGAATGGCACCCCAAATGCACCTCCCACCCACAGTTCTGTCGCCAGCATCGGAATGTGCAGTACCTCAATGCCATGCGTTCCATTGCAGTGCAACTTGGGTCACGACTTAATGACCAAGGACAAATGTGGGTCCTGAGGTTACACAGGTTGAGAGCCACTGCTCAAGCCCATATGAAGTCGCCCCTGTGAAACATAACCATTCCTACTTGTTTTATCTCTTTAAAATACACTGCAAGTACAGAAAAATACCCATTGATTAGCCAGAAATGCACTCTGCTTCTACGTACTGAGCTGACAACACAGCATTTTTGTGGACAGAGCAGCAAAAAAAAGACAGCTGGGCATGGCTGACACCAAACTACTCAAACTCTCCCATCTCTACAACATAGAAACTAATTATTCTATAGCCTAAAATAAGAACTAGGAGGGCTAATTAGATAACACTAGAAGTGTGCAAGAGGACACAGGACAACTTTGAATGTCTGACATGATTCACGTGTGTTTCTTTGTACTAATCAAACAGATATAATAAAAAAAACAAAAAAACAAAAAACTTTCATATTTGCCAGACTAAATGATAGCAAAGCTCATTGTTAGGGTTTTCATACACTGCAATGTTGAGGAAATGTCATCAAAAGTTGCCATTTCCTTCTTGTCTTTTGATCCTAAATAAAATCTCTAATAGTTTAGAAACACATGTTTCTCTCAATCTGATAAAGGACGAGTCACTAGGAGCTATTGAACTCTGTAAACAGGCTTTTTACCATGTGTTAAAAAGACAGAAGAAGCCTTGTAAAAACGAGCCAAGAACTCTACATCCTAGTTGGGTAAAAGACTACATAATGTTCATATATAAGCAGTTTCTTATACTAAGCTTAAGAAATTGAGTCTTATCCAGTAAGCATTTCTATTAATAGTGCAAAGTCAGTACTTCAAAGCACCACAGCGCTCTAAAAAGCAGTGCAAAGTGCACCCATAAAAACCAAAATGCTTGATATTTTTACTGTTCTGACTTGTTGTCATAGATACTACACTTTCCATTGCCTTAAAGGAATAAGATGTCATTAGCAACCCCCATAAACAATATCTATAATGGCTCATAAAAGTGATTCTCAGTAATTTTCACAGTGGAGTTTTTGCAGGGGGACTACATCCGTCTACAATTTTTATGTGTGTTCACAATTACCAGGCACCTGCGGAGCCCTGCCATACCGATCTGTTAGTAAACCACATCCAACTCGAGCACACAATTACAAATTCACTAAGAGCTTGTACAAGTAGGCCTGAAGACATGATTTGAAGCCAAGGGCACAGGAGAAAGCCAAAACCTCAAAAACAATCCCGATTCAACGCTACGGTAGACACAGAAAATTTACGTTGAGCTCCGAGCATATATACAAAAAAACACAAATGAGTGAATAATTACATTAATTTTGTTTTTAAATGCAAGCACTGCATTTACCTGAATAGGTAAATGGTATCAGCCTCTTTCAGTCTTTTGAACAGGCTGTACAACAGGGGCCTGAAAGGTGGAGGAAGAAGCAGCACAAGAAGGCAATTAGATGTTCTGCAGTGCAAGGAGCATGCTAATAGGAAGAGAGAGTGGACTGACAGAGAGATGACCTCATCAGTCTGCTGCTTCTCCTTTTACTGCCCAGTTACAGGGTGGGGTTAGGAAGGAAGCCTGTAAGTGAAGGTGAAACTGCAGCAGGAAAAGATCAGGTCCCCTGCCCTACTAGACAGGGATATGCTGTGGGACCGAGCTGTGCAAATCTCAGGACCAAAAAAACCCCAGAAAAAAATGAAATACTGGAGTTCTGCTAATACTCTTATGCAGCCATAGCAAAGCTGACCCACGCTATGTATGAATGGTAGCCTACATTCACTTTATTTTTTAGATCAGACCTCTCGTGCAAGAGTCTGTTTCAACGTTTTATCTCTATAAATATAGAGTAAAAAAAAAAAAAAGACAAAACATCTGATTACTATAACGAATACTTCCAAAAGAGTATCCAAGATGTAAGCCCCTCGCTGCCCTGGCAGGAGCTGTTACACTAATTAAGGCGTGCACAGATTCATATGGAATTCAGGGGCCCTTCTGTCCAGTCCAGGAGCCAGCAGGACTTCTTTTTTTAGGAGCCAGCTCCATTGACAACAACTAGAGAAAACCTCAAAAGTTGAGCACCAGCTGTCATTTTTAAGGAGCGTTGGTGACCTGGCTCCTGGGATTTGTCCATATCTACACTAAACGCTGATACTGCTGTGCAGTCAGACAGACATCACACACAATGCAGCAGCTTGCATACCTACAAGTCAGTGAAGGACATTCTGAGAAGGGTTTCTTTCAATTACATGGGTGAACACTGTAAACTTCATGTACTACCTCACCCATAAATGTAAACATGTTTGTGTGAGTAGAATTATAAAAAGGAGTCACAAACACATTGTGTGTATATATATATATATATATATCTCTTATAGTTCAGGGGTTGCTAATTATATTACATATACATTCATACATACACAGGTGATCAAAATTGCAGTAAAAATTGATGGAGCCACATGAAGGTCACTAAAATAAGTTGCCATTAATTTGGTTGCTTGAAAGAGTTGAGATATCAATAGATTTGGCCTATAATGTGTTGACCCGTAACTGGCAAAGATTTAGAGATGTTCCCTACAATAACACCAACTGGAAGATATATGGGCAGACATGCTGATGGCCAGAGGTCTCCTTCCCATTCAATATATTTTATGTAAGCCAGTTATGAAAAATATACACACACACAAACACAGGGTCCCTCTATGATAAAAGCAGATCCAGGGATACATTTGAAAAGAAGCAATTCTTGCCATTTCTGTGGTCTGAAGCCTAACTGATCAGCCAAGTAACTGAACTATGAGATTATGAGAGATTCCCACAATATCATGATTGCTTCATTTATTCAATCAATCTGAAACATATACGGTTACACTGAAAAGAAAGGAAACTCACTTTTAACACTTTTCCTTGGTATGCTATGAAAAAGTCTTCCAAGTATTCCTAGTAGGTCTGCAACTAATGATTATTTTCATAGTCGATTAGTTGTCCGATTATTTAATCGATCAGATAAAAATAAATAAAAACTATCCTTAATTTAAAATGAAATACACAAAGGAAGGGATACAAACATTAAGTTTGCTTCAGAATAAAACTGCTTGCACAATTTTTTGCAATCCCACTGCACTGGAATGCATGGCATTGCAGTATGTGTGTTCCAGTGTGGCCCATCACACTGTGGGTGGGAGGGGTGTTTGGTGTGCCAATTAAATAAATGGCAATGCAACGCACCTCCCGCAGCAGAATTTGTCAGGCCGAAACAGAAAATGAATTCCCACTTTTTATGAAAAAATATTTAAGAATTGTATTGTAAGCACATGGCGCTTGAATAGCTTCAGCCAGGGAATGACAGCTGACAGTGGCAAGATTCCGCAGATGGCGGCTAAATGTAAATACAGCAGGTAGTGGGCTGGTGTAATAGCCAGCCTGCTACTTGCCATTTCAAATTGCTTGCTTGGTGTGCCCTCCTCCTAGCATGGAGAGAGCTAGGAGATCCAACCAACTAATCGCTGACAACTATTCTCATTACCGATTAGTTGGTTGCAGCCCTACATTCTTTTCAAAGTGTTCATCTACAAACACTGATACTGCTGTGTAGTGCATAGAGAGACAGACAGGACATTCTGAAAAGGATTTATTTCAATGACATGGGTGAGCATTTTCAGTTAAGGCTAGGTTCACACTAGGGCGATGCGCAACCGCGTGGCAATCGTTCATGAAACTTTGCAGATGGCCGCGCGATCACGGAATCGCATACCAGCGCCGATCGTGCTGGTGGTGCCACTATTTTCTAATGGCACCCCCAGTCATACCAGGCAGATTGCGCGCTTTCCTGCCGTGCTACCAACCGTGCACGATCGCGGTTCAAAAAACAGCACGCTGCGCTTCAAAAAAGGAGGTACTTGTACCCTTTTCCAGCGATTGCACGCAGATGTAACCCCACTGAAATCAATGAGGCCGCACGCCAATTGCTGTGTGCAATCATGTGCAATCGTGCATGATCGCGCAGTCCTGGGACCACCGAAATCTGAACCTAGCCTAAATGGTCACCTGGAAATGAAGAGCCTAGAGCAACCTTTCACCCAGTGATTCAAACTTTTTCCTAGTAAGCAGGTGATCAAACTTGCAGTGAAGATTGATGGAGCCACATGAATGCCACTAAAATAAGTTGCCATTAATACTGAGTGGCGTGAAGTTTGGGAGCACATAACATATCAGTTCTATAACATGGGTAAATCTGTGGAAGGGTAATCAATTATAATACAGGCTGAAATTCTCCAATACACAGCTGACTTCCTGTAATGGAATCGAACAGCAGAAAACTCCAAGCTGACATTTTATTGCCACCTTCTGCCTTAAGGTGCCCATACACTGCTGGATTCTCGTACGAGAATCGCAGGAAATCCCGCGATCGTACGAGAATCGAGCAGTGTGAACGGAGACGTGCGACCGTTTCTACTGTACGGTCGCACGTCTTCCGTCGAACCAGCATGTTCGAAAACCAGCCGGGAATCGTACGATTCTCGGCTGGTTAGAACGGTGCTCGGAAGACAAATGAGGAACGGGCCGGTGTGCGCACGCGCACACTGCCCGTTCAGCATTGCGGTCATCGGAAGCCCGCCCCTCAGGGGGGCAGGCTTGCGATGATCGAGAGTGCGATCTGCCTGTCCAAGATAGGCAGATCGTACGTTTTTTTAATCCCTGTACAACCATCGCAAGACTAAGGTCTTGCGATGGTTGTAGAGTGTATGGCCACCTTTATATGACAGCCAACACAGGGCGATAGTCTGCACTGCAAAGCGTCAAACATGGAAAACTTCTCAGGAGGAACATGTGTGGGGACTTCTTAGATAAAAGTAGTTGCTAAAGAAAACCTGACTCTTGACTAAAGTTATCCAGGTGACAATTAGGAACTTTATAACATCATACATATAATTGTATTGTGTTTTACACGAAGCAGCCAATGAAAGGGAACCCTAAATGTTAAAAGAGTCATAGTTAGATTTAAAATAAAGACCACTTAGTTCCACCAATAGAAAAAAAAAAAGAAAACCTCCATAAACTAAACCCTATACCCAAAGCTACTCCAGACAAAAAAAACCCTATAAAAGCAGGGGTGCCCACAATTTTTTGTGTTGAGATCTACTTTTCAAATGACGAGCTACATGAGATCTACCAACGAAAAAAAAACCTCCCTCACTCTCCCTCTCCTGGCTGTCTCTCCTCCCTCTCCTGGCTGTCTCTCCTCCCTCTCCTGGCTGTCTCTCCTCCCCCTCCTGGCTGTCTCTCCTCCCCCTCCTGGCTGTCCCTCCTGGCTGTCTCTCTTCGCTCTCTCTCCCCTCGCTCTCCTGGCTGTCTCTCCCCTGGCTGTCTCTCCTCTCTCTTTCCTGGCTGTCTCTCTTTGCTCTCTACTGTCTGTCTCCTTGCTCTCTCTCCTGGTTTACCTTGCTGTATTTTGCAAACAGTGTAGTGCAACAGGCTGTGTAAACGAATATTCTTTGATGTAATACATAGCACTTCAACCACCAGTATCCACCAGAAAGGTGTCAGGGAGCTTGGCTCAGCAGAATCAGGCTAATAGGTGATCATGTGTGCACAGCTAAATAAATATACCAAAATGAAATAAAGGGGCCGCCATTCACACCCTTCGTGATCTACCAGCATCAGCTTTGAGAGCTACTGGAAGATCACGATCTACCTAATGGGCACCCCTGCTATAAAGGATAGTTCAATATTTCCAACAGGGGAAACATTCCTTCCTAAACAGCAGTAGACAACGGTAGGCAATGTCACAAGTCCAGCTGATTTGGAACTACAGGTCCCATGGGACACTACAAGACTGACAGCTATAGGTATGACTCCCAGAGGCAGAGGTTTGATGGGATTTGTAGTTACCACATCTGGAGTGCCAAGTTTGCCTACCCTGCCCTAAGACAATCAGATCTACCTGGGATCAACAACCTCTGGTGTTATTACCTATTAATACTGGTGTTACCAAGTTATATTCTGCATCTATTTATGTTATTTTACAATTAGCTGAGCTGGCTAGAACTAGTTCCTGAGGGAGTCTATTCTACATTTTCACAGCTCTAACTGCAAAGAAGGCTCTCCGTATGCAAAGATTAAACCTATTTTCCTCTAGATGTAAAAAATGCCCTCTTATCCTTTGCAGTGACCTTAAAGCGACACTAAACTCAGGAGTTAAAAAAAGAGAACTATGGAGTGAGCGATTTCCACAAAAAAGCTGTCACAGGTCGGCTCTATTGATCGGGAAGTGAGCCGAAACATCCAGCCGATTCGCTCACTTCCGGAAAATCTTCCCTAGAGTGACTGTCAGTCCCTGCTCCCCGCAGGGATCATGGGAGTGAGTTTGGAGCGGTGACTACTTTACAACACACACAGGGACCATGGGGAACATAAGTATCCACCCTCCAGAAGTAAGGACAGTGTCAGCACCAATTCAGAGATGATTTGAGGAGCTACAGCTGACTGATACACAAATAAGATACATTTTTGTTTATAGTTAGGGTACTAGAATGCGTTTTTAAGGTTTAACTCCTAAGTTTACTGTCACTTTAAAGTGAATGACCATTTATGTATTTATACATGGTAATCATATCCCTCTTCTCAAGGGAAAACAAATTCCATTCATAAGTATGCAAAACGAACACAAATGTTTAAAACTATGTGTCAGTACTGATGACTTTAAAAGTGAAAACCTTCTCATGAGAAGAAAAAAAAAGTGACACTGACGTCACTGGCATTCTTAAAGCACAACAGAGACAATGCAGGAAGAGCTCAGGCAATGTAATCGGGAGACTGGATGCAGTTTCTAAGTCGTAACAAAAATGACAACTTACAAAAGATTGATTTACTTAGTAAAAAGCGATGACAGCCAGCCATAAAACAGAGAAGACAATGGCGTTCCTTTAAGAATTCTATAGGTAATGAGTTCATAAATATGTATTGGGAGTTGTGCAATGACATATTTTCCGATTCCAGGGAAATAATCAATATACCGGCTCTGCATTTTGAAACGAGAGGGGGAGGGTGAAGTGAAAGATGTGCCCAGACGCTGGAGAATGGTGGGAATGACATGTCTGATGTGTCTGGCGTTGCCCTTTTAATCTATGCCATTGCATTGATCATGCTTTGCCGCATTTCACCTTACAAGGGGAAGATGTTGAAAACTGCACACTGGGCTTCCTCCTTCTCATTGGTAGTAATTACAACATGAATTTTTAAACACACAAATCCACATCACACAATCTGAATGACACACCCCGATGACAAACCAGACTGCCAGTGTACACCAACCGTGCCCACAACTGCCAATCATTCCGATGGTGGAGAGCCTTCCTCTGCACACAGTCCACGAGATGGAAGTTCACCCTACAACAACCAGGGAGCAGTATTTATAAACACCCAGATCCTCTACATTGCGAGATGACACCAGGAGATTCCAAACCAATCAAATGTAAGAAGAGCAGACAGGAAAAGAGAAAAAGTTCCCACACCAACAGCTTTTCATCTGGAAGGATAAGCATCGTCTGCAAAAAGTGGTGTCATACCGCACAGAATATACCCCAAATGATTATCACTCCTGCCTTGCAGCACTGGGGGTCCCGGTTAGGACACTATCTGCATGGAGTTTGCATGTTCTCCCTGTGCTTGCATTGGTTTCCTCCGGGTTGGCTCCTCTCTAAATTGTATGCATGCGAGATAGGGACCTTAGATTGTAAGCTCCTTGAGGGCAGGGACTGATGTGAATGTGCACCTTATGTAATGTCTCCCTTTATAGTGCTAAGCGCTGTGCAAACTATGGACGCTATATACATTCTGTATTATAATAATATCGTATATGAATGTAAAGTGCTGCGTAAATTGTCGGCACTATATAAATACAATCTGATTGTACAATCCCTTCTAGATCTACTGTACCAACAAATATGTAATACAAGGGTCTGTCTGACTGGATAGATTAGGTAGGTCTTCCTTCTATAGTTTTGGCAAATCTAAAGTGTATTGTATGTCAGATTGTAACGTGTATGCTGACCCTATACGGACAAGCATCATCTGCAAAAGTGCTGTCAAACTGCACCCTAAAGAAAGATCTCCACACACATTACAATCTCCTTTAGATCTACCAACAAGTATATATTGCTAGGATCTGCCTGATTGGATACAAATCGTATGGATGGTTTCGGTAGGTCCTTATTCTACATAGTTTTGTTAAATCTAAGGGTCCCCATACACACTACAGTCTGACCATACAATCAGCTTTAGAGTTATCTAATTAAAATGTCCCTTGCACTACGTAAGTGTTGCTTAGCACTTCCGCCTTGCAGCCCTGGGTCCCTGGTTCAAATACTGGCCAGGGTGCTGGTTGCATTGAGTTTGCATGCAGCTAGGTTAATTGGTTCCTGTCTAAACTGGCCCTAGTGGGTGAGATAGGGACCTAAGATTGTAAGCTCCATGGGGACAGGGACTGATGTGAATGTGCAGTATGTAAATTGTCAGCGCTATATAAATACCTGTAATATATTAATCTAATGGGAGATTGTACATTCAGACTGTAGTGTGTGTGATCAGCTTTAGGTTGGTCGTACAAAGATTGTATGGGTCCCCATAGACATTACAATTTGACCATACAATGAACTTTAGAAGGAGATTGTACAACCAGATTGTGTTGTGTGCATGGGGAGCCGTACAATCTGACCATAAAAATTAACCTTAGAAGGAGACTGTAAAATCAGACTAATCCGTGAAACATAAAACAACTTTAGAAGAAAAATGTAGTCTCTTTAAACAAACAGCGCACCCCTAAGGATTGAACCATTCCAGTGCACCCCTAAATGGTGGAAAGTGGCTGGAGACTGTCTGGATTGAACCCTTCCAGTGCACCCCTAAATGGTGGAAAGTGGCTGTAGACTGTCTGGATTGAACCCTTCCAGTGCACCCCTAAATGGTGGAAAGTGGCTGTAGACTGTCTGGATTGAACCCTTCCAGTGCACCCCTAAATGGTGGAAAGTGGCTGTAGACTGTCTGGATTGAACCCTTCCAGTGCACCCCTATATGGTGGGAAGTGGCTCTGGATTTCCTGGATTTAACCCTTCCAGTGCACTCCTAAATTGTGGGAAGTGGCTGTAAACTGCCTGGGTTGAACCCCAGCTTCATGCTCCATTGCTGTGCTGTAGTTTTCTTGCTCTCTGCATGGGGTGGAAGTGGTTTGTCAGTGAAGATTTGGCACATTACTCCAGGGTATTTATGACCCTCTTCCTCCTCCCCAGCACAGCTCGTGATCTTTGCGCTGCTGCTGCTGGAGATCACAAGCCCCCTTTCCTGTGTGTAGATGGAGACTTGGGCAGCTCCAGCCATCCGTGTCTGGCCGAGCAGACACACGTACACAGGGGGCTGTATGCATACAACACATACAGGGGGAGGCAGCCAATGACATGCAGTGCGAGGGCCACAGACCCCACCCCGATACACTGGGGGGGAGCAGGAATTGGGGCTGTCGTATAGGGTGGAGGTGCACTCAGTAAACTATTCCCCGACACCCCAATCCAGCTTTGGAAAGTAGGGAGTCGGATGCACAGAGCCCCCCCCCCCATCATTGTGCCAGTGACATGCCCACAGCTAACTTGTCTCCACAACAGGACTGGTGACAGAAGTAAGCTGGCAGCTGTAGTGTACACTGTGTGTGTGGGTGTGTTCAGTCACATATGTGTATACATACAAGCACATCCTGCACTGCTCCCTACACGACTCCCCCCCTTCCCCCCAGCACTCAGCTGTCCGCCTCTGCCCCGGTATATTTACCTGCAGCTGCACGGACACAACTGGCAGCCAGTCACCGTGCCTCCTGCCGCTCTCCACCCCGGGGTGTCCGCTCTTTGTTCCCCCTCTCTCTTTCTCGGGTCTTCAGTCTGGCTGTACAGCGGCTGCCGCTCCTCCTCCCCGAGAGCCGGGGACTCCGCCTCCAAACAGCAGGAGGGGAGGAGAGGTTGGGGGGGGGGACAGCTGCCACACAGCACCACCGCAGGACGAGGACACTCTTCCCAGGTGGCCGCGCCCACGTCATGACGTCACGGTCTCTAGCGGCCACATTCGCGTTACCATGGTCTGGACGCTGGCCAGGGGCTCGGTGCATGACGGGAGTTGTAGTTCCAGCTGCTTTGCGGTCTGGGGATCACGTGACGGCCCGGCGTCCTGGCGTAACCCTGCCGGGGTTTATTCTCTTCTGCGCTGCTTCAGTTTTGTACGATTGATTTTCTGTCACTCTTTCAATGTTCAATCTCCCAGAATTCGTGTAAAAAAAGTTACGGACTGGAGTTGTGATATAAGTCTGGTGTCTTTTATTTTAGAGGTGATGATGTTATAGTTAGTACCGAGTCACAGACACAGGGTGGGGGGATTTTCTCTACAAAGATAGTTTCCAGCTTTGATTGTTTGTTCATGGTAAAGAATAGGTATACCCAAACTTTACATTTTAGTTTTTGTTACAGTAGGGAAGGGTGAAAACCCCTGTCACTTTTATATTTTGTTGTCTGTGTCCCTTTTGGGAGATTTCCATTCACTTCCTGTCATAGTTATGGAACAGGAAGTGAGAGGAAATCTGTACAAAGTGAGGGCAGAGCCATCTCAAATGGTCGTCCATGGAACAAGTGTCCCCAGTGGAAGATATCTCATCCGTTACTGCTCTGGGGACAACTGAAACATCTCCCATCGCTTTCTATTTCAGTGAGAATAGTCAACAGGACAAACAAGTTAAATCTCAGTGGGGACACGGACATCAATAAAAACATGATGGGTTCTAACCCTTCCCACCTCTACCCCCAAATGTTAACATACAAACACTTTATAGCTGAACGCCTGTACAGATTTTTTGGGGGGGGCACACAGCACCAGTAACATAAGTTCCCTCTAATAAAGCAGTGTCCTCCTGGCTGCTGGTTACTGTAAAAATCCTCCCTCCATTGGTGGTAAATACTCCCCACAGCAGTGATCTTCTGGCGCTGCAAGGGTTAAGAACTGCGACAGTGAATTATCGCGCCATTTGTCCCCTCCTTCCTGTCCACTCATCCATTCACAAAACTCCTGGTGTTATTTTCCCAGAATGCAAGGTGTTCTGTGAATGGGCAAGGGGCGGTCCTGTCATTCATCCTACAGTCAGAGAACGCCTTGCATTCTGGGAAAACAATACAGGGAGTTTTGTGAATGGACGAGGGGAAGGTAAACGGCACGACCCACTCTTAACCTCTGCAGTGCCAGAAGATCACTGCTGTGGGGAGCATTTATTTGTCGGATGCCTCTTTTATAAGCACGCCTGAAGCTGAATGTGCCGAGAAAAAAAACATTGAAGCGCTTTAAAAACGTGTTGACGCATGTTAAGAGGACATTAAACCATCATTTTATTTTTTTACATGGTTGTGAGGGCTAAACTCACTTGAACTGCCTTTTGTTTCTGCTATAAACGTTTTATTTCCTTGTTCTCTAGTTGTCCCCAAACTGCTAGATACCCTGCCCCCCCCCCAAAAAAAGGGGTGTCTCCGTCAGCTAGCCTGCTACCCGTTCCCACACCTTGCTATGTGCGTCCATAGACACACACAGCTTGTGGCAAGCCACGTCTCTGCTCCCGCAGTCACACTTTGACGGCAGAAGGAATCTATGGCTCCTCTGCCCTCAGTACCCTCCTGCAGGACCAGGAAGTTCGGGGAAAGTCGAGTATCTTTCATGTCCCGGCAGAGGAGATGACTGGTTACAGGTAAGTGTCGGGGGGTTACATAGAATGCATTAGGTAAAAAACGCCTAGCCTTTAGTAATACTTGAAGTGCTTAAAAAACACTTTTAAAAAATGTCTGAAATAAGCCTTAAACCACTGACGCTGAGGTGTAGAGGGAACCTGCTGGGGGGAATTTATCAAAATCTGGGGCAGTTGCCCATAGTAGCCAATCAGCGGCTCTCTTCAGTTTGTTCTGTTACGCTTTGAATATGAAAGAGAGAAGCTGATTGGTTGCCATGTACAGCTGCTCCAGATTTTGTCTGCTCCAGTTTTGATAAATTTCCCTCTATGTGTTATAGCTTAAATCAGATTTTAGGCACAGTTAACACTTGCTATGTGCCCGAAAGCGTGCAGCGTTTTGGCGCATTTCTCATACATCTGCATAGGGTAGCGCACTGAATTCAATGAGCTTTTGACCGTGTGTTTTTTCACACATTTTTGCATGTGCCTAAACATGTTTTGCTTGCCGCATTTGGGGTGCCATTACTAAAAGTGGCACCACATGCTTTACACATGTCTCGTCATGTCAAAATTGCACAATTGTGCGCACAGTCACACATGTGGCAAGGGTGAATTGGGCCCTTAGTGATTGGGTTTACATTAATTTCCTGTAATTCTGTTGCAGGCCTTTGTAGTCTGTCTTATCTGGAATGTTACCATGCACCTGCAAGCTCCTGAATGGAACTCAAAGCAGGGAGATAGGTCAAGGGGCTTTGTACCTCAGATGAGCTGCATTCAGCCGCTGCAATCTAATGGATGCAAAATTTCAGTGCCATATAGGAATATCAGAACAATATATTCTACCCGCACTGATCTATAAACATCTTGTCACATAAAGAAGCGCCTGTGCTTGTTCACAAAGACAGAAGGCCACAGGTCAGTGGAGTCCAAGGTAAAACAAAACATCCTTCATTATTCCAAGTGCCTCATTACTGCTGCTAATGCACTAAACCTCACACAAAGACTGACAGATGGGGACTGACAGCTACACATTGACATTGATGAACTCAGACTGGAGGAAGGATAAAAACAGAAGGCTGCAGACCCGGCTGGATGGGTACAAAGGGATAGACATACCTGATGGAGCACACAGGTACATTAGGGCTCACTCGCACGGGTGTGCATGTTCGTATGGCGTGCTAGTTACATAGTTAGGTTGAAAAAAGACGCAAGTCCATCGAGTTCAACCTATAGCGATACGGAGAAACAAAAAAGGGAAGAAAAGCCTAAACAGAACGCTATGCCCACAGCTACCCCCTGTTGATCCAGAGAAAGGTAAAAAAAAAAAACCCTATAAAGCATGTACATGCAGAGACCCGATCCCAGGAGGGACAGATGCTGCGTGTAATTGCGTAAAGGAGCCTGTACATCCGTATGCAAGGATGTGGCTGCATGCGGTTACATGCATACCTGAACCTGCACATCGGTGAGGGTGTGGGTGCCCACACTTGGATGCACACGGTCTGTGTCCAAATGCAGTCACCTGGAGCCGCACGGATGTGCAGGTTCAGGTCTGAGGGTAACTGCGTGCAGCCACATCTTATGTACATGGGCATCAGCCTCAGAAGCATGCCAAAATGGCTTGTTTTTCGAGATCTGGCTTCCTTCTGATATGCTTTTATGTGCATTCACATTACAGTAGTATTAAAGTCTTTCGGGGGGGGGGGGGCCATATACAGTATCTATAGATATTGTATATGCCCCGACATACAAAAAAAAGTTGGAAAATACCAACTAACATGTGGCAGCGCCGCTGTGAAGGAGAATGTGTGGGCAGGCGCATGAGCAGTCCAGATCGTCGGAGGGGAGAGGAGAGCGATACTGAAACTCAATGGAGGCAGCCGGGAGCGCACTCACCGGACAGACACCGTGGGACACAGAAGACATAAGAGTCTGCGCTGGATCAGAGACTGGCACCACCGCTGGAGGGACAGTGGAAAATGAGTGGAAGGAAGAAGCTGTTCGAATTAAGTGGCATCACATAAATTAAGTCCTTACAGCAGCATGAGGAAGGGGGATCTGCCTTTAATGTCACTTTAAAGTATATGTAAACCCAAAATCTCTTATTCAGCATGTTTGGCATCATGCCTTATCATACACAGTTTTCTTAAAGTGTATTTCCACGTTAGCAGCCGTATTAAGGTAACACCTAAATTATATTGGTACATGTTCCCATTCACATAGCATAACTTTAAAAAAAAACAATAAAAATTACAGCTTACCATTTTTAGATGTTCTTTCAGCTAATTCAAGGACTGAAAAATCAGTTCTCACAGTCTGGGGTGTTGGGGGGAGTTTTGTTTAAAAAAATTAACCCTGTCTGTACTGTGCTGGCAGATTTCATTATCACTTGTAAACTATATGAGCAGGACTGTCTGTCCTAACAAAGGGTTAAAGCCTGGACTGTCTGCCCTAACAAAAAGAAAAAATTCCCTTCACACATTGCAGAGAATTTATCAAAACTTGAGCAGGCAGAATCTAGAGTTTTCTGTGGCAACCAATCAACTTCTCTCTTTCAGCATAACTGAACAAACTGAAGAGAGAAGCTGATTGGTTACTATGGGCAACTGCTCCAAATTTGTCTGCTGTAGTGCGTGAATGGGAACACACAGCAAACATACAGTGGCGGTTTCTCAATTTTGACTGCAAAAGTGGAAACACACGTTAAGCAAATCTTTTTTTGAGCGAGAATCTGTTGCTCACCTGAAGGCTAAGACACTGCCTCACAATTATTAGCAGCGTTGTCAGCCTGCCATGCCTACTCCTTTAGTTGGCCATTGGGCTGCCTATCAAGTCTATCAGATCCCAACACTCAAGGTTGAAAACGCGTGAAAAGCGTGCATTCAAACATGCAAAAAAAGACCTTGACCCTCAAGTGTGAAAGGGGCTAAGAGCCAGTTAAGGATTCAACCATTGTGTTCAGAACTGCTTTACAATCCTAGATCAGAAGAAGTCCGAAGGGGTCCGGAATCCCACAATTAATCTTAAAGTGTATGTATAGCCCAAGTTTTTGTTTCAGTTTTACAAACAGTAGGGAATGGTTAAAACTGTCAGTTTATTTTTTTTTACAGTTTGTGTTCCCTTGGGGAAATTTCTCTTTACTTCCTGTCCCAGAGATGCAACAGGAAGAAAGTAGAAATCTCTACAAAATGAGGAGAAATCCCTTCTTAGACAGCTATCATCTGAACAGGTATCCCCATTGGAAGATTAAACCTCAATTTTTGTTATGGTGACCACCATAACATTTTGTATTTCCCACCACTTGCTGTCTCATGACAATGGTCAGCAGGAGAAATACAGAGGGTAAATCTACTTATCAGGGACACCAGCAGCCATAACAACTTGACAGGGGTTCCAATTCTTCCTCATTCTATCCAAAAGGTTTTGGCTATACATACACTTTTTGGCTATAAATACTCTTCCTTATAATGCACCACAATTCACATATTCAGAAGCTGGCTGACTTTCACAAGCACAGGATTTGGCATTGCACGATGGAGGGAACTTTCTTAAGTACCCTTTTCACTTCCCCAAGTAAACCCTTGTTCACTTTGAACACTTGTACCACCATACACTGGATTTGAAGAAAAGTAAAAGTGTTTAGACTAGACTGATTTCACCAATACAATTCACAGGAAATGTTGTAGGACCATGATAGATGAAGGTGAGATAATTATACAGAGTTATTCAAAAAGAATGAACCGATATCATGATGCATTGCTTCAGTTCTCAAGCATCGTCATGGAATGAGTCAGTGACCATTTGAAAGAGGAGTTATCTAAGTTTTGGAATGAGTCAGTGACCATTTGAAAGTAAGTTTTGAATGGCTGCCACAGGCGATGTAGTGACGTCGTTCTTCCGGAAACGTTCAGTTGTTTATTTACCCTCGGAATGGCGAGTCCTCAGCAAAAAGCGTTCTGCGTTCTCGAGTTCGCGAAAACAAATTTGGTTGTCACGGTGCAGCGTGCTTTTCGAAGGCGATTTGACATTAATCCGCCCTCTCCTAAGAACATTCGACGGTAATCGTCGCAAAGTGCGTATTTGGGGGAACAGAGCACCCACATGAAACAGTTGAGTACGAAAGAGATTCCCCTAAGGTGAACTTCTTCTGTGCTGTGTCTCGGGACAAGGTTTATAATCCCTTTTTCTTTGGAGGAAACACCGTTACAGGACAAACCTATCTCGATATGCTCCAAAACGTGCTCTTCACTTCACTGCAAGCAGATTCGCATGACTTCATTTTTCAACAAGAGGGAGCACCGCCCCATTGGCACCTAATGGTTCGAAGGGGGCCAATGACCTTGCTCTTTGTGCTTGGCCTGAGAGATCCCCAGACCTCACCGTGTGTGATTTTTTTCTTGTGGGGATATGTAAAAGATCGCGTTTATGTTCCACCGCTACCCACTAACCTCGATAACCTTAAACATCGAATAACAACAGCGATCAACTCAGTGGATCGTGATATGCTGATACGCACCTGGGAGGAATTCTCTTATCGCATTGATGTTGCCCATGCTGCAGATGGTGGTCACATTGAACACTTGTAAGACAGGAAATACAAGTTGATTGTGAGTATAATACTTGTGACTTGGCTGGAGTTTTGTATTACTTTTTCTTAATAAAATATTGTGTAAAGAAATCGGTTCATTCTTTTTGAATAACCCTGTATATTGACATGACTAGGAGTGTTGTTAGAATTATATGAAAGACCCAGGGCACCCCCACACCTAAAAAAACATAATTAAAGTACACAGGGCCTGTGTAGTTCCCCCCAATACTTATGCCCTCAGCCCCCCGCTGCTCCCCCCTCACACTTTTCAGCAATTCCAAGCTGACAAAATGTCAGCCAGGAGTTGCTGTGTAAATACAGCAGCTGTATTAGTGGACAGACTGTCTGACACACTGTTTATAAACACTGTTCATGTACAAGATAGAGAGATACAAAGTAACACTGTTATTTCTGCATCAACTCTGTTTCATTCATAGATCAAAGCGTTGCGTTTCAGAGCTGCATATTAAAGCAACCTGACAAGTAAAAAAAAATAACAAACGTAACCCCTTATTAACCCTAATCAGCCCTAATTAACCCCTTCTCCTTTTCCCCCAACCCTTATTCTCCTGAATATTTTTTTTGTTTATTTCTATTTTTCTAATCATAAACATTTAAATTTTTTTAAAATTTCTAATCATTTTTTTTTATTTTTTTTTAGTGTTGCATTAAAAAAGCACACAATTAAAAAAAACTTGATTTGAGTATCTTTGCAATGCTTTTTACCAGAGTCATCATTTTAGTGTCATTTTAAAGAGGTCAAATAATAAAATAAAATTTACACTTTTAATCTGCATTAACAATAATTTGTTACTAACACTGATTAAACTTTTTGGGGTTTTGTTACTTTTTTTTAATCTATGGTTTACATAAAAATGAAAATAATGTTTGTAAGAAAATATTACCAAAAGAAAGCCTTGTATGTCCTAAAAACGTATATATTGTATAACTTTGTTACCTAAAAGTGTATTTGCACTTTTGCAACCAAATTGGGATGACACCTATTTTAGATTTGTTACATGTTCTCATTTACATAATAGTTATTTACATAACTTAAAGAAAAAAAAAATTGCTGCTTACATTGTCAAGTGCGTTATACTTGCTTTCAAATGCTACCTAGCCTTCCCACTAACCTAATGTTGAAGAGGCGGCAGTGGGAAGTTATCTTTACTCTAAAACTGATTCTGTTTGTACTATCCTTGATCTGTCCTAACAAAAGGTTACAGATTTAGAAGTATTGTATGTTAATGAGAGGAAGCTAGAGTGTCCCTCAGTCTGTCCTTCTGTTTTCACTTTCAAACTGCTCAGAGTAGACTGGAATCTGCACAAAGGCCTTCACCAAAGAAACATCTAAAAAGGTAAGACATATTTTAGGTAAATGTGAATGGGAACATTATATATATATATAGTGGGGTTTTCCCAAAGTTGACTCTAAAACTAAAAATACACTTTGAGTAATGACAAAGGTATTGCCAAATAAACAGTTCTGTAGCAGAAATGTAAAACTTGCTCTGGTCCATAGGGGGGTGTAGGTATGAGAGATAAATTCAATAAGATGGCTCTGCTGTGAAAAAAAGACATACGTATTGCTGGAAGTACACCTGTCGTTTTGTTTCTGTACACAGGAAGGATGATAGGGACCTCTACAATTTCTAGGTTTACATGGGTGGATGAGAATTAAAGTGTATGTATGTAGCCAATTATTTTTTTCTGTCTGTGTCCTGCTGCGGAGAATTCATTTCATACTGAAGACAAAACAGGAAATAAAAGGAAATCTCCTCAAAGTGAGGGGAATTTCCATCTTAGATAGTTCTCTTCAGAACAAGTGCCCCCTGCAAGAGCAGGGAGCCACCCTAAAATAGGATATCTTTTAAACACCAAGAAGCAGCTTCAATTTTAAGTAATTTCATCAGCATTTGAAAAAGCTTAAAGTGGACCTTTACACTCAAAAAGCAATTTATACCAACGCATCCCTCTATGTATGATGATTAATAATAACAGACATGTCAGGTGTAAAATGCTGTGATTATGAATTCCTTACGCTTGCAGAGCATTCACTTCCTGCTTTGAAAGTGCAAATTACTTCACTTTGCCAACGCCTTGTCATCAGCAGAGCATTGCTGGGAATTCTCATCTGTAATCTCATGAGATCTCCAGGGAAAGGCATTTTCCTCCCCTGAGATGATATTCATGGTCACATGTCTTAGTCACATGTCTATTCACATGTGCCAGAGTTCAAGGAACTAATAGGAGAGCTGGTAATCTGCCCTACATTAACATGGCCACTGTCAGGAGACTGGGAAAGACAAGAAATATAAGGTATGCAAAGAATACAAAGCCGGCAATTATCTAGAAGTATGTGTCTGTAAATTGTCATTACTAAACATTTCTAAAGGTGTGTTTGTTGTTATTTTAAAGATATGGGTAAAGTTCTTCTTTAAAACAATTTTGCCTTAAATGTCTGAAGAATCTCTGGAGCCATAGTTGGGAGACCTGCCTAGAGCATGAACTGAAGGTTTGGGGTGTCAAACTCAATTAAAGCGAGGGCTGCATCAACATTATGGTTGCCCTCAAAGGGCCTGTAAGACTATACAAATGTATCTAATCTTTTTCATAATTGCCTCTGCATTAGATTATCACTGGTTTTAGTAAAAACTTAAATACCTAGATCTGAAAGTAAAAGTCTAGGAAATGGCCTGGTGGGCCGGATTCGGCACCTGGGCCTTGAGTTTGACACGTGTGGAGAGGTTGAAGTAGAGCTCAAATGCTGAAGTCACTCCAGAGTGCTGTTAACCCAAGTTTACCCTATTACAATAAAAAGACTATACATAGCAATCATTATATCTAAAGACTCCAACAAGACAGCTGTCTGTGCTGTTAAGGATTCCCCATCATGCTGAATAATAACAGAAGCTGTCACCCTATCAGGATGTAGTAAATAGAATGAAAGATAAGTTATCAGACCGTATTACTTTTTATGTTCCACAAAGCTATGCATGTTTGGTTGCAAGCAGTTTCATAGTGGTAACCCTGTCACATTTTCAGCTTTTTGAAGCTCACAGTCAACAATATTTGTTTACCAAATATGCTGTTTTACACCTTTCTATCCCATTTGAGAAGTCAGTGAGTGAGAATTTCATTCATTGTTACTCTTTGCCTTTGCATTCCTCAACAAATATTTTGGAGGATTCTTGACCAGTGCAGCCAAAATATGGGCAGCATCATTTGACCTTTTTGGGACTCCTTCATTTATTTTGAAAACTCACACATCAAAGTACTAACTGAATTACCATTTTAATGGCTGGCATGAGTTGCCTTTGGGTAGTCAAATATGACTGATCTTAACACCTGTGTTTTCAATCGTGATTTAGTTGATTCAAAGTACATTTTTTAAGTATGTGGTGCTTCTGTTAGTTTTTCCACCCCCATAGAGGACCACATCAGACTTTTCTTTAAAGTGAACATGTGACCAATCTGTAGACATTTACATTTTACATATTCTTAACAATCAGAAAATGAACTTCAAAGGAAAGAATAACTATACTTTTGTATAATGCTCTGTATTTACAATAAAGATTAGAAGGCTGGAAGACTTCAAAGTCACTCCTGACTGGGGGGAGCAGGGGCAGGTAAGCTGATGACAGAATTGCTCGGACAACTTCAGTGCTTCTGCTGTGAAATTAGAGGATTTATTTTTCCACAGATGCTGCAGCAGCAGAGGTTAATGAGAGCTTATTTTAAAGGTACATTACTACATGTTTATGATATAACCTGGTCTATATTTTGAAGAGAAACTGCAACTACATAAAGAAACCCATATCTACCTCCCCCTTCCTTTGATTGATATATATCTATAGATATATGCTCTTTGAAAAGTTATGCACTGGGTTTGGATATAAAATAGACATATTCATGTCTATTCATGACTATGGCTAGGTTGGGCATAGTACATGCATTGCCTTTCAGAGAACTGTTGTCCTTGGAGATGCGGTGGCAGTTGTAATCTATTTATGTTTGCCATCACTATGGCCCCTTTCTTGCTGCCGTTCTGATCAGATCACCCTTTCAGTTTTTCTGATCCGAACGGAAGTGCAATGGTAGTCTATGGGCCAGTGGATATAAATGTACATGCGTCTGTTTGCATCTGATTACCTCCCAATCCATCTAGCTCCAAAAAAAATAATAAAAAAATAATTCTATTTTTCTGGACCTAAACATAACAGATCGGAGGTGAAAGGATGTAAATGGACACATGTCATTTTACATCTGCCTGCCCATAGACCAAATATGGGTCCGTTTAGTTCAGTTTTTTCCTCCATTGCAAGATGGAGGAAAAAACTGAATGGACACGGATGTCACAGAAGTGGCATCCTATAACAACAGTTTTCAACAGACTATTGTAACAAAAATGATTAGAAGGTTGAATCTCAACTGCTGATGCATATGCTAATTACCTGAAGACAGTCCATGCATCCCAACACAATGGTAACTGATTGACTATATTACTTCATAAGCCACTTGTACAGGATTCACTAGTAGAATAGTCTCTTCCTAGATAAAGATGAGGAGTTACGGCCAGCAAATTATAATTAGGAAATACTAATGTTCAGCATGCGTTCCTCTACAGTCCAGCTACTTGGCAAATAACTCAATAACATAAACAGTAGAAGTTGATTCACTTCACAGTTCACCAACTCATAAAGTAACAGTAGAAGTTGACTTCACTTCATAATTATAAACGCATTTTTATGAAAGGCAGTAATAAGTAAAAGTACTTGCGGTTTTGCAGACAGGCTTCACTTACACTGGCTGTATAACATGGAGGCCTTCTTGGAAACGGAGAAGTGCTCATATCATGTATAAGGAGGTAGGCTATGGAGGCGCAGGTAGCCTACGCAAGCAACAGGGGAGACAGTGTGTCCTATGTTATACAATTCCCCCTTTTCAGTAGGAGAGAGGTCTAGTAGACTTGAAAGGAGTTGTAATGGATGTGAGTGGATGAGATGTTGATTATCTGCCAGTATGGAGAGTGGAATGAAATAGCTTTCAGTCAAGGTGAATGTATCGAATTGCCAGGAAGGAGAGTGGAACAGTCTGCAGCAATAGTTAGGATGATGAGCTGTCTGCATACACCTGTTCAGTGACAGCACATTGCTTGAACACTGAGCAACTGAACTTCCCGGCATAAGCCAGCTGGGGAGGAGGAGCTGGATGATGCCTCAGCCTCTGACAGGCAGGGAGGCGGCGCTGAATACCAGAGCTGGAGCGAGGACAGGTGAGTGTTACACATCAGTTTCATATTGCTCTGACCAGTAGGAGATCCGTGCATGGATCCAGGGCAACCTGAGGCAGTTTCCTCAGACGACATCTCATTGGGTCACGTGGGGGCCCACACCTGCCACCGCCTTTCTGGCCAGAGCGTCCCAGGTTGCTAAGAGCTCTTATCAATTTGTGATACTCTGGCCGGCATCCCACCCAGCAACCAGTGACGTCAGTGAGCTAGGCAGGACGCAGCACACCACGAGCCGTGCCACCATCACCCCCCCCCCCCCGAAAGTCCACCATAACCCCTTGGAACATACATGACATGACATGCATGACCCCTGGCCTCAGCCTCGTCCTTTCCAGCCTCAGGAGGTGAGACGTTCAGGGATGCCCCTGCACAGATCCTTTACTGATCGGAGCAGGTGGGCGTCCCTGTAAAAGAGGCATGAAGCTGTTTTTAGAATTTGACTGCAGTTACATTTCAAATGGTGGAAACATTCATACTTATTTAATTTCCATCTGGGAAACAACTCTCAGCAGTACTCCTGTCTTTTATCCCTTCTTCACATAGCCACCACATCTTCTTTCAGCTAGGTTCTACTCTGGTGCAGAGTCTCCCATGACAACGTTTTCCATTGTGTGGTATATGTTGAGGGAACCTTTTCGTTTTTGTGATTAGTTGTTAACAAAGACACCAGAGGTGGATTCTACAAAGTGTACAACAGTCTTCAAAGAACATACTATCTCACAAGTCAAATCAGTTACAAGCAAGATAAAGCTGCAGACTGGAAAATAAATCCTATTAATTTTACTCAAAGAAATAAAAAAACTGGCACCAGTGCCAATTCAATAAATTTGTTGTTTTATATTCATGATAAACTTCCAGTTGTATACGTTTGCTTTATACTCATGTCACTCAGATTTGTATATTAAACCTGAATCCAATAATTTTTCTTGGCCAGTTTTCATTTATCCCAGCGTAAAAACTGTCAGTTTTATATAAAATATTAGATAAATTATTGTTTTATGTTTTGAAACATTTGCAAAAGACTCTAGGGTGTCATCCTATAAAGTATACTCATGGTTAATGGTGCATTAGTTGATTTCCCCCACTGCAGGGGACAGGACTGCACTGAACAGATTCAAGGTTTGCCACTAGTCTTCAGGCAATGAACACTGCACCTATTTTTTATTATTATTTACTTGTTTATTTGGGGATAGCATGGAAGCAAATCATGACTTTGAATGCATAGATTAGAAAATGTATGGACCCCTAACTATCTTGGTATCTTCTGGAAGTCAGTGTTATTAATGTATTATTCTATGCCACATAATATGTTTACTATGCAAATGTATTGCAAGATTTTTATTATAACAAACCAGTGTATTTTGCTTGGTTATCAAAATTGGAATAAAACAGACTTTAAACCTTTCTTTTCCTGTTTCCAAACTGCACTTAGTGCTATTTGATTGGCTGTTCTGTAGAGATGAGAAACAAATTAGTGAATTGCATGTTTTCTATCCAAAGCCCTGTTCTCCAGGCTTTATTGTGTCGAATAATTTTTTTTTGTAAATGTTTTCTTTGTAAAGATTGAAAAATTGTCTTGAAGGATTGCCCCCTAGACCCAAGCAAGTAAACTGTATTTTTTTATATAACTGTGCATTGAATTATGTTTTTGAAATAACAGACATGCTGAACAAGTGCAATGAAAGAGCCTTGTGTGACGTAGTCTGTGTGACGTAGTCATTGACATAGCCACATAAGAACTAGAGTGAATGGGTAGGCTGGGTGTTTTGTTTGTTTGTTTTTGAACAATAGGAAATTAGAGTACATGTGCAACAATAGCAGTGAGTGACAATTGTGGATGGACCTCCAAAGCAGGCTTCAGGCAAATAGTGACACTGGTTGTACACAATGTTTTACCAGAAATTGTCAGCTGCCCAAACTAAAACAACACCAGCCTTTGTAAAAACAGGTTTCTTTTATTTTTCAAATAGCGTCATGGGTAGTACAGGGAGTTTTGAAATGGATTGTGAGCTCTTTGGAGTAAAACAGTGAGGTATTGTGGAACAAAAAAAAAAAAAGAACGTTAATAACTCAAAAGAGTTTTTTTTGGTAACTCCTTCATTTCTGTGTTGTCAGCTCTTACATTTCCGATTATCTCAGTGTTCAATGTTTAGTTACCACTCCATTCTACCCTTCAGCATGTTACCATCATCAGCTTTTCCCCACTCCAATGTACACTCAACTGGAGTTCTTCTGCCCAGGAGCGTCCCTAGCTTTTTCTGTGTGCTAGTGCTGTGTTCTGTATACAATTCTGCTCCACCCTGTGCACTGTCCTGTGTGTTTTGTACTGCACACTGCTTAACTCTGTATACAGTGCTGTGTTTTGTTCTGCACACTGCTCCATTCTATGCACTGTGCTGTGTTCTGTTCTGCACAATGCTTCACTCTGTACACTGTGCTGTGTTCTGTTCTGCACACTTTTTCACTCTGTATAAGCTGTGTTGTGTGTTCTATTTTGCACACTGCTCCACTATGAACACTGTGGTGTGTGTTCTGTACTGCATACTGCTCCACTCTGCGCACTGTGCTGTGTGTTCTGTACTGCACACTGCTCCACTCTGTGCATGGCACTGTGTGTTTTGTACTGCGTGCTGCTCTACTTTGTAAATTGTGCTGTGTATTGAACACTTTCTACATTTTATTGTGCATAATAATATTGTCATATCTCCCTGCAGTCTTTGTGTGTCAGCTTTTAACACATTTCTTTATCCTCGCCAGACTCCCCTGCTTCAGGTCCATTACCGATTGTCTTCTGTCTCATTTAACAGCTTTATGCTGGCTGCCCTCTCCCCACTCTTGCAGTACCATAGCCATCTGCGTTGTCTTCATTTTTATATCAGAATAAACCATACTTTGGTCTTTCCTCTGTCTGTATAGCCTGCACCCAAACACTAAATTAACCTATTCATGAAAGAGCACACATTTACTAAGGTAGATAGATAGAGCTAGAGAAACTGCCATGTTGGCTTATCTACTGCTAGACGTACTGCGATAACACAGATACACGTATATGCTAGAGATAGCACTCTTAGATATACTGTCAGTTAAAAGGGTTGTACAGATCCTGCCTGGGGCTGGACTGCTAAGGAAATTTGATGTATATAGTTTAACTGTGGCTGTATCCAGCCTACCAGAGGCAGGAGCTTTCGTCTAATTTGTTTACCCGTGGCTTCGGGGCCTGTTCACACTTGTCTCTGTTGTTGCATGAAAATGCATTTCAAGTAGACATCAATTACTATATGACTAGTTAACATCTAATTGTCATAACTTACAACATTTTTTCTATCTTTTTTTTTTTTTAAACAGGGAATTTAGCATTTGAGTGCATTAAGATATATTATAAAAAAAAGGCCAATTGGAATGAATGCTAAATGCACATAAATGTGTAAAGGTGTCATATGTTCTTTTGTAGTATACCTGCACTGTGGAGATCTGCATTGCTGAATATTCATCCCATGTCTTACATAGCACATGAGCAAAACAGTGCACAAATGATTTTGTAGCACTAACATACAAAAAGCCTGGTTCACACCTAGCGTTTTGTATCACTTTTTCTCCCCTAAAAACGCTCAAAAAAGTCCCATCAAGTTCTTTGGGCATGTTCACACCTGAGCGTTTTGTCACTTGTAGCAAAACATTCATCGCTGGAAAAAGTACATGAGCTTCTTTTTGGCAGATTAAGTGCTTCTTGGCCCCATAGATTTCAATGGAAACTCAAAAATGCACGCTTGGTGTGTTTTTTTGCACGCGTCTTATGGGCGTTTGCTCATTGACATCAATCTAGCACAATCTACACACAAAAATGTGCAACAAGATTTATGTGCATAAAACACGTGCAACAAAAGAGCAAAAACACTGTTGCCTAGGTGTGAACTTAACAGTAACTTCTGGCAAAACTCATTTCTTTTGTAACTTTGAATAGAGTGGGGATAGAGTTTTTGCTTTCTGTGACTTGTTGGGATTTTGCCTTACTTCCTATCCCAATCCGACATCTCCAATGGGGACAGAGACTGTAATAAAAAGCTCACTGTGGACCTAACCTTTCTCCACTCCAGTTAAAAAAAAGTTATTTGATTGCAGTTGGGTCTATATGTAGTATATGTTTGCACAACCAATGCTTTTTTAATAGTTTTCCATACCTTACATATCAGTTGGAGGGTCTGGACACGTTACACGTAAGGAAACCTCTCCTTTCAAGTGCTAATAGGAGGGCTATTGTCCACATGTACAAGGGTAGCCATCATATGATGTAATTGGTGTGGCTCCCGCTCCCAGCCCACTCAATATTGTACCTATATATGTTGCTATAGCACCTTCCTTTTTCCTTTCTTTGTTATCCTAAGGGTCTTTTTCCAAATTAGGTCTCGAGATATGCTATTAATAAACATAAATATGAATAAAACACATCCATTTACACCTGCGCCTCACACATGCCCCCCAGAGGCATGGTCTTTACAGCTGTCCATGACCTTGTAGGTGTGATTTTCCCTCCAACTACAGTGATAGCCAGAACTCAATTGTGATCTGAATATCCTAGTTCCTGACCAGGACCGTCCCTACATTTTTGTTGCCTGAGGCCTGGCAGGAGAATGAGGGGGGCAGGGGGTGCTGGCGGCATGCGTTACTGGTGGGGTTAAGGGGTTTTGTTAGTGGCGCGTGTCCAGTGTTCCGCCAGCTCACTGATAAGTTCAAACATTTGACCGGCACACCCTCAGGGAATCGAATATCAAAATCCCGATGTATTTAATAAAGTGCAAAATGACAGGTGTCCCCCCTTGTGACAGAATGAGATGCCGCCTGTGTTTAATCCACTTGGAGACCTCTTAACACCAGCATAATACAACATAGATTCCAGAGAGAGGTACCAAGAGAGAGGAGATCCTTCTACTACCATCAGTAAAAAAATCTGTAAAAATATATGTAAACTCTAACAACAAACTTCTGTTTGCTTCCTTTTGGACTGTTTACCAAGTATACCATTTAAACCATTTTTTTATTAAATTTCCTTGGCCCTGTGCTACTGCTACACTGAAATATCAAGCAGTGTTATCATGCATGCCTGGTTCATCTCTGTAAACAATAAAACACTTCTCCCTTTTGTTATGGATAAGAGGAAAAAAAGAAGGTGCTCTGTAGTCCTAACATTCTTCCTGCCCTAGGGTGACAATGCTGCTCCTCCATAGATATATAGTACAGTGAGTGAATGTTGTCACACTAGGGCAAGAAGTGTGTTAGTAGAAGGACCACCAGGTTAAATAAAGGAAAGAAACATTTGAAAAAAGAAACTTAATGCAGACACCACATCTAAGGACTGTTAGGCCTCATTCACACGAGAAAAGGCCGGCACGTACAGCTCCGTGCTGCGTGCATGGCCGTATCAGGCTGCTCCCAGGAAGGACAGGTGCTGCGTGTGATCAGTACGCAGCCCCTGTCCTTCCCTATGGGACAACGCGGCCGTACGCCGCCTACGCTCACCCCAAGTGCAGGTCCATACGGGTGTGGGTGTCCCGGCTCGGACACAGACAGGATCCATCCTGTCAGCATACGAGTACAGACACCTGCACGAAAGTGCAGGGCGGGTGAGCGTAGGGGGGCGTATGGCCGCGTACTCCCATAGAGAAGGACAGGGGCTGCGTACTAATCACACGCAGCACCTGTCCTTCTCAGGAGCTGCCCGATACGGCCGTGCACGCAGCACGGAGCTGTACGTGTCGGCTTTTTATTATGTGAATGAGGCCTTAAGCTGCAATATATCACATTTTTGTTCTTGCGTTAAGATGCACATTTGAAGGCATATATGCCTCATACACTCCACCCAAAACTAAACATTTTAAGTAGAGTTCAATTTTTTTGTTTACTAAAATATGAAATAGACATGAGGAGACCAGTGTAGTATAGCATCTCCTGTTTGTTTTCCATCATGATAAACCAAACAATTATGAAATAACAATATTATTTTTGCAAAAGCAAGCAACAAGCAATGGATGTGCACATCTTGGAAATTAAAGACACAAATATTGTAAAAACATTGGGTCCTGAAATGAAAGCTTTATTAAAATCACATAACCTCTCTCCTATACAATCATCGTTTTCTGTACATTGATATTCATTAAAAAATGCTCTTTATTATGTTTTTTTTTGCATTGTTGGCATTGGAGACCAAGAAAATACCATTAATAGCTTTGCGGAGCATTTTTATTTTATAAATGTTTTTATACAGCACGGTCTCAATTTGGTAATAAGAACATTGAAGATTAAACAATCCCCAGCGCTTTTTATTGCAATATTTTTTATATTCCACTTATGAGCACAGGGCATTATCCTTTTCTTCTCTCACTCAACATGTGTTCTTGCTATTTGGCAGATGCGCTTTTCTTTTTTTGGGTACTCTAATTGTTGCTTACCAAATATAGAACTCTTGAATGACATCTTGAAATTAAAATGGTTACATATGTATTTGAAGGACACAAAACTGTTGTTTGAAAAGTTAAAGAATAAAGAACCCATCAACAGAGCAAAATATTATCTGTTTGTGAGGGACAGCTAGGGAGGCTGTAACTCCTTCCTAACCGATGACGGAATTATTCCATCAACATTTTTCAAATGGTTAAAGAGCGGTAACGTAATAATGCCGTCATGTGAGAAAATGAGCGCTGGTACATGGCGGAACCAGTGCTCATTGGGTTTGTACTAGGGATGCACCGATACTAGTATCGGTATCGGTGCCGATACCGAGTATTTGGGTGAGTACTCGTACTCGCCCAAATGCTCCGATACCTAGCACGAGTACTTCCTGTATCAGGAAGCCGGGCAGCTCGTCATTACACGCTGCCCGGTTTCCTTATTGGCCGGGAAAGTGCTCCATGCTCTCTCGTCACATGTGATGAGAGCGCATGGAGCCGACTTCCCGGCAAATCTGACAGGTGCTGCGTGTGATCAGTACGCAGCCCCTGTCCTTCCCTATGGGACAACGCGGCCGTACGCCGCCTACGCTCACCCCAAGTGCAGGTCCATACGGGTGTGGGTGTCCCGGCTCGGACACAGACAGGATCCATCCTGTCAGCATACGAGTACAGACACCTGCACGAAAGTGCAGGGCGGGTGAGCGTAGGGGGGCGTATGGCCGCGTACTCCCATAGAGAAGGACAGGGGCTGCGTACTAATCACACGCAGCACCTGTCCTTCTCAGGAGCTGCCCGATACGGCCGTGCACGCAGCACGGAGCTGTACGTGTCGGCTTTTTATTATGTGAATGAGGCCTTAAGCTGCAATATATCACATTTTTGTTCTTGCGTTAAGATGCACATTTGAAGGCATATATGCCTCATACACTCCACCCAAAACTAAACATTTTAAGTAGAGTTCAATTTTTTTGTTTACTAAAATATGAAATAGACATGAGGAGACCAGTGTAGTATAGCATCTCCTGTTTGTTTTCCATCATGATAAACCAAACAATTATGAAATAACAATATTATTTTTGCAAAAGCAAGCAACAAGCAATGGATGTGCACATCTTGGAAATTAAAGACACAAATATTGTAAAAACATTGGGTCCTGAAATGAAAGCTTTATTAAAATCACATAACCTCTCTCCTATACAATCATCGTTTTCTGTACATTGATATTCATTAAAAAATGCTCTTTATTATGTTTTTTTTTGCATTGTTGGCATTGGAGACCAAGAAAATACCATTAATAGCTTTGCGGAGCATTTTTATTTTATAAATGTTTTTATACAGCACGGTCTCAATTTGGTAATAAGAACATTGAAGATTAAACAATCCCCAGCGCTTTTTATTGCAATATTTTTTATATTCCACTTATGAGCACAGGGCATTATCCTTTTCTTCTCTCACTCAACATGTGTTCTTGCTATTTGGCAGATGCGCTTTTCTTTTTTTGGGTACTCTAATTGTTGCTTACCAAATATAGAACTCTTGAATGACATCTTGAAATTAAAATGGTTACATATGTATTTGAAGGACACAAAACTGTTGTTTGAAAAGTTAAAGAATAAAGAACCCATCAACAGAGCAAAATATTATCTGTTTGTGAGGGACAGCTAGGGAGGCTGTAACTCCTTCCTAACCGATGACGGAATTATTCCATCAACATTTTTCAAATGGTTAAAGAGCGGTAACGTAATAATGCCGTCATGTGAGAAAATGAGCGCTGGTACATGGCGGAACCAGTGCTCATTGGGTTTGTACTAGGGATGCACCGATACTAGTATCGGTATCGGTGCCGATACCGAGTATTTGGGTGAGTACTCGTACTCGCCCAAATGCTCCGATACCTAGCACGAGTACTTCCTGTATCAGGAAGCCGGGCAGCTCGTCATTACACGCTGCCCGGTTTCCTTATTGGCCGGGAAAGTGCTCCATGCTCTCTCGTCACATGTGATGAGAGAGCATGGAGCCGACTTCCCGGCAAATCAGGAAGCCGGGTAGCGTGTAATGACGCGCTGTCCGGCTTCCCGATTGGTCAGAAAGCTAGCCAATCCGGAAGCCGGGTGCCGTGTAATGACGCAGCGCCCGGCATTCTGATTGGCCGGGAAGCCGGCGTCATGCTCCATCGTCATCTCATGAATGATAATATTAAGAAACTGGCCTAAAATCATTAGTTTGTATTGCTTTAGAAAAAATGTGACCTGGTACTTTAAGAAAAAGTATCGGTAATTGGTATCGGCGAGTACTTGAGCAAAAGTATCGGTACTCGTACTCGGTCTTAAAAAAGTGGTATTGGTGCATCCCTAGTTTGTACTGTTGCTGGGTTCCGCGGTGTCTGAGGCAGACCCTCAATAGCAAATCAGGGGGTCCTAGCACTGTGATCGCTGTGATAGCCAATTGCAGTGATCACAGTGCTGTTATAGCCACTGATCCAGTGGAGCTGAGCACGTCAGATCAGTGGCTATAAAGTGTCTCTGAGGCGAATACAGTGTCTCCCCAGAATACAAAGTATCCAAAGCCCCTTTGAATAAAAAAATAAATAACCCTTTAATACCTTCCTAGTTTTAAAAAAGTTTTGAAAAGGAAAAAAAAGTTAAAAAAGTCAAAAAATAAGTTTAATAAAAAATGTATAACAAACTATTTTTTCTTCTTTTCTTTTCTGTTTTGTATGTTTGTTGTTTAGGTTAGAAATAATAAATATATATTGAAACATAACAAAATATAGTGCTGAAAGTTAGGAGACAAACATACCACATTCTAAAATTTTTCCACACTAAAATTGTATTTCACTCCCTATATTTTGTGACCTATAACTCCCAATATTAACTGCAATCCCAGACATATGATATACCCTATAAATCAGGACAAATAAAATAATTTATTATGAATTACTTTCTGTTAGCTACACTAATTATACAAACATTATTATTACCAAAACGGTTTTTAATTTTTTTGGTATTTTTTATACAAAAATAAGAATTTGTATATGTCAGTCACATTAAATGAAAGCCCATTTTGTCCTTTAAAAAATGGTATATAATATGTGTAGGTGCAAAGAATGAGCAAGATGGAAATTATTGTTAAACAAACACATAGCAAAAATGTCAAAATTGCTCCGGTCTGCAGGAAGTAAAAATGTTTCTGAAGCTGTGTCACTAAGTGGCATTCCAGCCAAATGGTCCTTGTTTTTTAGATTTACATAAAGTGGGGAAGGGCGAGCGCTGTAGTTGTATGGCTGTTTGTGTAACAGCTAGGAAGATTTTTCTTCACTTCCTGTCTTGGTGAATTTTGTCACTGGGCCACAAATAGAAGTGTTTCCTGAAGAAGGAAAATCTCTCCAAATCATCTTGCACCACAACATGTGGGTACCACATGGCAAAAAAATCACAAGCCAGAAACACAAGCACACTAACATAAGGACTAATCAAGTACCGGTTCAGCAACTAATAACGGAACCACTTATGCAAGCGCTGAATGCTATACCAATGATTGAGAAAAGCATTTATCTATCTATTCTTCTGTTAAGTGACCTTTATTTGGAGTTAAACTTGTGTTGATTATTTCAGCACCCCATTGGACTTTCCTCTACTCAAAGAGTTGGATTAATGAGAGAGTGAGAGAGAAAACGAGAGAAGGTGCTTGGCTCCTGTCCGTTGTCTGACTATGTAGCAAGGAATTTCCTGAGGAATTTGAGAGCTGAGTAGGGAACTCATGGCCTGGTGTTTGAGTGACAGCACTGTGGAAGGCACTGTGGAAGTCCCAGGAGAAAGTGGGAGCACCAAGTATCTTAGTGTTTATGGGGAACTGAGACAATCATCTTATGGATTGCTGAGGCTGTTCTTGGGGACTTGAGCTCACCCTCAGGGCCAGTGACTGAGACACTGTGAGCATTACACAAGTAAGTTGTAATAGTTGGCCTTGAGTCTTTCATAACTGGACAGATCCTGCAGCCACTGATGTGATGTTCTCAATTCCATCAATGAGAGGAAGCTGGCCTTCCATTCAGTAACAACACTTCTCCACATCTATTTGTACAGGTGTCACGGGGGACAGGAATTGAGGGTAAATTGCTGCACAAACGGTTGGCGCTATATAAATCCTGAATAATAATAATAATATTTATATTAACTCTCCCACTAGCATCACATACAGAAATTAATACCTGACAGAAATGGTGTCTTTTTCCTTATAGTGACTTATCTTGTTCCATACCCCTGTAGTGACGCTCTCACTGAGTTACAAAAATGTATATATGCGCACGTTCTGAAAAAGAAAAGGCTTTATATTTGTCTGTCGATCTGCCCGTTCCTCTGATGTTTGCTCTCTTCCAGAGCTATGGCCTATTAACATCCAACTGTGAGCTGTGGTCCCCTATGTCACTACAGGGCACAGTAGCAATGTAGTGGAAGGAACCACAGCAAATGGTAGGGAACACAGACATCCAAAACTTTCTGGAAATGTTACATGTTATGCATTTGTTCAGAAATTTGTACAGAAATGGCCCATATAGTGAGCTTGGTGCCAAATTATTCACTTTAAGGTCACTGCAAAGGACAAGGGTGCACACTTTGCATCTGGAGGAAAAGAGGTTTAACCTTTGTATATGGAAAGGATTCTTCACAGTAAGAGCTGTGAAAATGTGGAATAGACTCCCCCAGGTGCTAGTTCTAGCTAGCTCAGTTAACTGTTTAAAAAAACATCTGGATGTATTCCTAAATGCACAGAATATTACTGGCTATTGAGTTCTTCTAGGTATATTAAGCACCAGAGATTGTTGATCCAGGGAATATCTGATTGCCTTATGGGATCAGGAAGGATTTTTTTTCCCCTGTTGGAGCAAATTGAACCATGCTTTATAGGGTTTTTTTTGCCTTCTTCTGTTTGTCTCCTTTTTTTTCTTCTCTTGTCTCCTCTAGGTTAAACTCAATGGCCTTGTGTCTTTTTTCAGCCTAACTATGTAACTATGTAACTATGTGAAAATTCTTCAAGCAGCTGTAGTTCTTTAACAGGGATAAAGTAGCAGGACAAGTGAGTATTTTTAACTAGACAACAGAGTTGCTTTAAGGAATATTCAACAAATGTTCTTTATCAAACTGAATGCATGGGAATGGGAACATAGTTTGCATTTGTTTTATACACCTAGTTCAATTTTGAGACTGTGGTTACTTATATAAAGCAGTTTGTGATCAGTAGTAGATATGTACAGTATTAGGAGTAGACAGTAATTGTCCTGCATGCCAATCAGGCATTTATGTTGATAAAGCGTGTCTCCAGAGAATGATTTTCCAACTAGAGATGAGCAAAATTGCTTCACCAAAAAGCAAGACATTTTGGCAAAATATCAACTTCCTGACATAATGCATTGGAGTCAATGGGCAAGTTTAAATTAGGGTGGGGTTTTTGGGGGTGCTAGCTGGGAACATGTGATTAAATAAACAGGGTGATCCACTTAAGGAAATCGTTCCTCTTGGCATTTGTACCGACCTGCTCTTTGACCCAGATCTTCGCCAATCCCATAAACAACAGATGTAGCTCCTCAAACAGACTGGGCAGTCTTCCAACACATGCAAATACAAACACACAACAGAGCACCTTCCCTTGTAAAATATAATTAAATAAAGTTAAATAGACACACAATTGAAAATACTCACAAAACACAATGGGCGGAATTTATCAAAACTGGAGCAGACAAAAACAGGAGCAGATGTGCATGGCAACCAATCAGCTTCTCTCTTACATTTTCGAATCTTAACTGAACAAACTGAAGAGAGAAGCTGTTTGGTTGCCATGTACATCTGCTCCAGTTTTTGTCTGCTCCAGTTTTGATAAATTCCCCTCAATGTATGTTGCTTGTCACAAACTACACAGCAGGCCGTGGATACTTCTCACAGCCAATCCTGGGTGCCACAATCCCAGATCAAAGAAATCAACTGCCCTATGTAACAGACACAGTCATCTGACATCACACGTTGAGAGCAGACAGGCTGACACGTTTCAAACTGGATTAGGTTTAAAATCAGGTCCACTTTTAATATATTTGGATATGTATGGCCATAGCCAAATTTTTACAATTATTTTTAATATGACACTGCTGTTTAAATCTTGAAGGGGACACACAAAATGTTAAACAATGAATGCACATATCCACATACATCTGCTATTTAGCGGCAAGTTAGTACTACAAAGCCAACCGTCAGCTGTATATGCACACCATAGCTGAATTCTAGGGATAAAAACACCATTAAGTTAAGTTATGCAGTCACTAAATCAATGAATGTACTGTTATATACAATTAAGTATAAGTACCTTAAGTGGCTCTATATTTGTTTCCTGTAATGTTCTGCACAGCAGCACTTACTGGGAGAGCGTAGAGCAACTCTGTGAGCATATCAGGGTTAGATTGCTATGCACAGCATTGCCATCTTAATACTGAGAAAATGCTCACGTTAGAGGAAAGGACAGCGATGTCGTTAATAGTGTGGTAATGTTACTTCATTGTCCATCTAGGAGGTTGGGGTAAGTTATGGACCAAGCTGTTTTGCTTAAAGGGTATCTACGGTCAAAAACTAAAAATAAATATTTATTTCTATATTAAATTTCCATAAGTTCTATCCCACTTTTAATAACCATATCGAATTAGAAGTTTGTAAACTTACTTATTAAAGATGCTCATAGGATGTACTTCCTGTGCACTCAACCCTAAAAAAAATGCAGATACAACTCTGAACGATGTAACATCATCATTACTTGCTAGAAGCAATGGATTAAGGGATATGTAGTCTTGCGAAATCAAGAATGCATCTCATCAAGCAGCAGGAAAGAGATGTAAAGCACACAGGGAATCCAGGGAACTGTTGAAAGTGATGGGCAGACAGAAGGCCGCACACACTAAATAAAAGGGATTTTTTCAAGTAAGCTTTGACTGCATTATCAAAAACAACTCTAATATGTATTCCTATTACAATGCTGATGATATAACAGGAGAGTATATGCTGGGTCTTTAGAACTCCCTTAAGTCCCTTAAGTGGGTGTCCCGGCTCGGACGCAGACAGGATCCATCCTGTCAGCATGCGAGTACGCTCACCCGCATGGGCGTGCAGGGCGGGTGAGGGTAGGGTGGCGTACGGCCGCGTAGTCGCATAGAGAAGGACAGGGGCTGTGTACTAACCCCACACAGCACCTGTCCTTCCCGGGAGATGACCGATACGGCCGTGCACGCAGCGAGGAGCTTACGTGCCGGCCATTTCTAGTGTGAATGAGGCCTAACTGTGGTGGAGAAAAGTTACTGGCTATATAGCAGAGCTGACTATATGTCAAAACTGGCTGAACAGAATTTCAAATTCTTTGGTGGGTAAAACAGTTTTCATGTTTCTATTCCAGCTGCGTGTTTAGCTTTAAGGTGAAGCTGCCTTTTCTGTCTTCAATTAATATAATTACACAGACACACACACACACACATATGTGTTTTTTCTGTTTTTATGCAATTAACAGCTCATGTTAAAGTACCAGTGTTTTAGATTTGCCAATCCCTAATGCATAACACATTTGCTAATCTTATGTAATCCTGTATTTTTCTTTACACAAGCCTAATTTATTTACTGCGCTCTAAAGTTTTTTTTTGACCACCATCCCCGAGCAGAGGTCCTGCCTAATTTATATCTTGAGATGAGTCTTGTATTTTACAGCACAGACTCCAGGGACACTCTGGAGCCATAGTGAAAATGACACATGATAATTTTAGTTCAGAACATAAACACTGGCATGTAAAGTTTGCAGTATGCCGGTAAACCTGCTCTAGTTAAAATACCACTTCCCATAACATGAATAATGAGAGGAGAAATGCTCCAATAATGGAAATTAAATGTCAGACTTAATTTGTGTATTTAATGTGTCTAATAGCAGATAGAGCTATATAGTAAAAACAAATCACAAATGCATTCAATAAAACGTAAACAGGAATCCCAAATATTTTAATATGTGTTTCTGGAACATTTAGATAACACAGGAGATAAAATGTAAAAGCCACCACCCATGGGCAATTGAGAAAAAGTGGGCCGACAGCAACTATTAAATCTTGTTCTGCTCCAAAGACTTTGGACCTGCTTTTTTTAGAAAATAGTTGATAAATGTGGAGCTCAGTGGGGTGACCCTCTGCCATTTCTCATTAGCAAGTAAGTAGACGGGATCAGTTTATTTAAAAAAAAATTGATTATTTCTTTCTAATGCAGCTTTTTATTTTCAAAAATAAGGGCAGTAGTGCACAGTAAAGCAGGATGGACAGTTCAACATTCTGATGCTATCGGGATTCATTGGAATTGAATGGCTTCTGTTCTTGAGGATTAATACATATTAATAATAATATCTTATGTATTATAAAACGTAAAAGTTGTGGCATAGGTACAAGTTTTGCCAAGGTCACAAGTCCATATGTCATGCTAAAGGAATATTAATAAAGATGATATCCTGAAGCAGAATGGTGTGCAGACACCATATCTTCTAGACCAAGTCCATCAGGCCCCTGTTTCTGGGGGCCCGGAGGACCTTCCTACACATCCAAATATCTAGCAGTTTTGCAGTGACCTCTATATGTGGTATAGATATGCTATGATATGCTGTAGGTTATAATGATAAGCACAGTGATAACCATAAACAGCAGTTATGTCATCTTGCCTACTTGTCCATGTGGTCCCTGAAGATAGCAATGGGTTGCCCCTGCACTCACATAATCACATAATACATGATATAGGAGAAGATGGATGACATTTCTCCATAAAAGCTGTCATTAATTGACAAGCATACCTGAGTAGCTGAGCATGTATGCATGTATATGTATCCAGGGACAGGGGTTAAATGTATACATTTACATAACCATTGCCTCCGGATGTATACGGTATACTACCAATAATCTTGGGTCTTTGTAGGTTATATCTGGCTTATATCTTGCAGCATAGCCCCAAAGTGTCCAGCAGTGCTACCAAGTTAAAGGTTTAAAGAAGAGCTCTGGGGAAATAAAATATTAACCCTTGCAGTGCGGCTACCCCTCGCACACTGCAAGGGTTAGGTGTTCATTTTCTATAGGGAGCTCAAATAACAGAATTATACTCAGTCAAGCCACGGTCCTGGATAGCTCCTAGATCAGTCCATTCAGCCTGTTTCCTCCTCCATTCCAGAGATGGAAAGGTGCCTAGCGTCCTCATGTCCAATACACTGTATGGGACGTTGTGACTCACAGTACGTTAGACCAATAGAGAGTAAAGGGAGCGAGGCTCCAGGGGCTGATCTAGCAGCCAGCTGGGATTGTGGTTCAGGTGAGTATAACTCTGTTATTTTAGCTCCCTAGACAAAATGAGCACTTAACCTTTGCAGTGCAGGGGTAGCCCCACTGCAATGGTTAAGATTTTATTTGCCTGGAGTTCTTTAACTGCTTCATGACCGCCCATTGTAAAAAAATTCCTGTCCTGAAGCGGTTATACCAAGAACACTGCTGCTGCTGTAGTTGTGTTCTTGGTATCATTTTAAACAGCAGACAATTGCTGCTAAAATACAAGCAATCCGACGGCTGTACAGCCGTCAAATTGCTTGTATGGTACAGTGCTGTGTGCCCCCTGCCCCCTCCATCGCCGACGGCTTCCCCGGCTGGTTTTGCCTGACTGATCGGAGCGAGATCAGCAGGCTTCCAGCCGCTGATCTCTCCTCCAATCATTGGACCCGGAAGTGATGTATAAAATGAATGTGTATTACATCACTTCCGGTGTCACTGTGTACATTCTCTGGCTCTTAGAGCCAGGAGAAGAAGCTGGGGAAGCAGATATCTACTTCCTCTGCTTCTCTAGGGTCCCTAGGTGACATTAGGGGTCTGAAAGACCCCTGATGTCTCCATAAAGAGGACCTGTCACATTAGCCCCTTATGTGATAGCAATACAGTAAAAAAAAGAAAAGTTTTGTTAAAGTCCCCTGACTCCCATATGCACGCACATATAACGCGAACACACGGCGGGTGAGCCTACCTGCAAAACCTAATATTGTTCCACACATGTCACATATCGTCGTGAACGTTGGAGTGAGGGCAATAATTCTAGGGCCATCAGTCACTGGAAGCACTAAACTGATGAGCAGTAAAAGCTTTTTAAAGCATCGCCTGTGGGAAATTTGGGGTATTGTAGTTTTCTGCAGTTTCACGAATTCACGCAATTTTAAGGCTTGACATATTTGGCATCTATTTACCCGGCGTGACCCCGTCTTTTATATTTTACCAAAAAATGGGTATTATATTCTGTTTCTGTACACTAAATTTCATTTTACTGTATTCTATCCTAAAAATACTGGTTTGACAAACATTTGTGCAAATACCATGCAACATTAAAAATATTATTCTACAGGGCCTCTGCTTCTGAAAATGTATAATTTTTTGGGGTTGTTTTCTAACCACAAATTCAGATTTTATCATGTGTGTGCAAATAGTAAGAAAAAAAAGTAGTATTGCTCTGGCCAGGTAGTGGTTAAAATGCCTTTCTCTTCTATTTCTTGCTGCAAAGAGATTTATTATCAAGAGATCATTTACACTGGCAGTGTACAAGATGCTAAAGAGTTTTGGTGGCCATATATGTGGAGAAGAGACTGATTCAGCTGTGACCTCTGAACAGAATCAGAGAAACTGGATCAATTAATAAATCTAAACAACCCTGTAATAGCAGAACTTTTTTGTCTTACAAGTGGTATTTGATATATTGAGCTTCAGTCATTCTAGTAAGGAAGGAGACAAGCTTTCTTCATGTTACCCTATCCTAACTGATCTACTACATGCAGACTGTGAAAATGTTGCCTAAAGTAGTAAATCCTCAAGTAGAAAATAATTTTTGCAAGTATCCATTTGCTATGTTAGTGGATGTCATACATTTTTATTTAACCACTTGCTGACCGGGGTGTTAAACACCCTTCATGTCCAGGTAATTTTTCAGTATTCAGCGCTGCAGTACTTTGACTGACATTTATTCCGTCATACAATGCTGTACTGAAATTAATTTTATACCATTTTTTGGGGACTTTCTTTTGGTGTTATTAAATCACCACTGGGGTTTTATTTTTTACTACATAATAAAAAAAGTACAGAAAATTTTGAAAAAATTGCAGCCACCTTTTGTTGTTGTTTTCGCACGTAGGCGCCCCTGAGGTGTATTTACGCTTATATGTGCGCCCCCGCTGGCGTGGGGGAATTACACTTTTGGGGGTATTTGTAAAAAAATTTTTAGAATGAGACTTTCATTTTGTTTACATTTTTTTTTGTTTTGCACTTAATCTTATTGCAATAACATAGGGAGCTAACAAGCTTTTTAGTGTTATACAAGCGATCGTCCGGCTGTAGAACCAGCTGAACGCGCTGACTGTTTACATTCTCAGCAGGAACCCCCTGGAAAAGCCGATGAGGACCAGAGCCTCTACTTTTAGATAGGGCTGATCTGCATCTGGGTATCACGTTTCATGAAGGGGGCACCCAGATGCCCCCCCCCCTTGTGAATGAGTAAAAAAACACAAGTTTTTGACAATTTCTCTATTTAATAAAAGTCCCACGATTTCAATCCTGACCTCCGCCAACCGCCGGAAAAAAAACACACCCACCGCTAGCTGCCCGATGCAATGTTTACATAGGGCAGTGGGCAGAAATAAACAAAGCCTGCTATTGGCTATTTAAAATTGAAATAGTCAATAGCACGCTGGCTACTGCACCCGCCCACTGCCTGATGTCAATAACAGAGGAGCAGACCTGAGAGAGAACTTTCTCTCTCAGGTCTGCTCCTCTGCAGGAGCAATAGGCATTCTGCTATTGGCTATTTTAAATTGCAATAGCCAATAGCAGGCTGGCTATTGCTCCACCCACTGCATTCTGTCAATCAGCAGAGGACCCAGACAGGGGGTGGAGCAATAGCCAGCCTGCTATTGACTATTGCAATTTAAAATGGCAAAGAATAATATTATTATTTCTGTGGACTGTTTAACACTTTAGTGTATTCTATGACAGCTGTCAGATTCTTTGTCAGCAAAGAAGCAGAAGCTGGTCTAGAATAACACATATCTCTGTTTCGTTCTCTGTTTCCATTTTGCAACAATATTGTGTTACTTTGTTTTCATTCGGGATACAAGTCAGAGGAGGTTGAGAGCAGTAAATGACAGCGCTCATGCTTCTTTGTTTGTTCCGAATAAAATTCAGATGTATCAGAATTCCGTTATCAAGCATTCGGGTTCATTTGGATTGGTTATTGCTCTCATTCAGAACATCAGATGCATCCAAATGTCTGAATTTAGAGAGATTTGTACGAATTTCAATTTGGAGCGAAACACATTGCACATGTCTACAACTGATAATGAGATCTGCCAGCACAGTACAGACAGAGTTAAACATAACTTCCCACAGCCCCTATCATTAACATTACATAGGAGGGAAGCTAGGTATCAATTTTTAAGCCAGTAAAAAGGACTTAAAAAAGTAAACAACAATTTTTTTTTTTTTTTAAGTTATGCAATGTGAATAGGAACACATAACAAATAGAAATTTGACCAATTTGGCTGCAAAAGTGGAAATAAACTTTAGGCTGCATATAAATGTGTTTATTACTTTTTCAAAGCATCCTACACTCTATGCACTGATTGCATTGCTCCCTGCAACTTCTGGTTGGTGGTGGGACTACATGTCCTACAAGTACTTTCCTTAAAAGTGTGCATGGTTTCATTCATTTTCCCTGGTTTCTCTTCCCTTTCAATCAATAGCACATAGACAAGGAGGTGGGCAGACAACAGCTCATCTGCTGACGTTTGCCCAGCCTTTCCAACATTTGGATGACATTTACATGCTGTAGAGCAGTGGTTCTCAACCTGTGTAACCTCAGGACCCGCATTTGTCCTTGGCCATTCAGTTGCGACCCAAGTCGCACTGCAATGGAATGCACGAGAATTGGAGTGGATATTCAGCCTGGGGTCCAGTGTTGACTGCTGTGCTGTAGCAGAGCTCCTTCCACATGTGCATTGCTTGTACAGCTCCCTTGTGTGGCCTGTAGAGGTGCCGAGAGCCAGAATGTGACGTCACTCCGGTCCAGGCACCTCTATAAGACACGTGAGGGAGCTGTAAGCAATGCACATATGGATGGAGCTCCCTCGCGGCCATACCCCTCAGCCCACCTCAAACTGAAACTTGGCACTGGGCAGCATATTTTGAATGGCTGCTTGGCACGAGAACTGACAGTGCTGCACTAGGGGGAGGCTGAGGAGCCTCTCGCCTAGAAAAGTGGAAGGCATGCGGCGACCCACTGAACACTGGGTCGCGACCCACTTTTGGGTCACGACCCACCAGTTGAGAACCAAGGCTGTAGAGGAACTGTTCTATGCGAACAACCCAGAACTGATCCCATACTTTAAAATGTTTGATTGGGGCATATCAATTTACTGCCCAGTTACTGCAGGAGATGCCTGTAACAGTGAAATGTGGAGTAAAAGAGTAAAAGTGGAATATGGAATATGGAGTAACACTTCAGAATGTTGGCCATTGGTAGGCAACCTGAAACTATGAACAAACAACGATTTAATCACTATGATGTTTCCATAAATCCTCACCAGCAATACAATATGGAGATAGTTACTTTTTTATAAACTATCATCTCCCTGGTATTGTGTTACCCATGTGGATCACTGTCATGGAGATGCTGACCCTATACACATAAAATGACCTGTCTCTATTAAGGGATGTACAAAACCCATAGAATACAGGCACATAAAACCTGAATACAAATTTTGAGTAGAGTAGACTAGACATCTTTAGTGTCTGCTATAAACATATTAGTAGCAAATGCTTTCAGTTTGCTTTCTTTTGTTGAAATACCTTGAAGAATCTCTTCATGCCCTCTAGAGCTGACCCGATTTATTCATATATTTAAAGATATACTACAGTCAAAGTTGAAAATTAATTCATGACAGGGAGCACAGTTTATCCGCTCAGTAGCGCCGGATTTCACTACGGTCCACGCTAAAGTTTTGTTATTTATGAAGGGCTAGATTGGTGTGCCAGCTTTCACCTGCAGATGGTGTTGCACATCAATCCTGGAACTAAAGTTTGCATGCCAGTAAAATATAGGCACACTATGTGGGTAAAAGTTTGTAAACACCTGACCTTCACAACTACACTGCACCACCACAAGTGCATGCATGCTACTCCAAATGGTTGATTCAGGTTTTTTCAGTGAGGGGAATGGTAATGATACCATATACAAAGACATTTTAGACAATTGCATGCCCCTATCCTTGTGGCAACAGGCCCTTTTGTGTTCCAGCATGGCTGCATTCCTGTGCACAAAGCCAAGTGTATGAAGATGTGGTTTCTCAATTTTAGTGTGGAGGTCCTTCAGTGGTCTTCACAGAGCCTTGATCCAAAACATATTGTACACTTTGCAATATTTGTACACTAAGCAATTGTGAGGCAGGTGTTCTTGTCTGACCTCACAAATGCTCTTTTGGCACAAAGGGCACTTAAGTAGGGTACATACACGGGACGAATTTCAGCCGGTGGTCGCTGTCAGAATACATTTCAAACAGTGGGGGATCCATGAATGCTCATTAGCATTGATGGAGGTATCTTAGCCTGCAGGTTGAATGAAACAAAAAGAAACATGTTTACTCATCAACTCATAACCAGCTTTCAAGCAAGGTGCACATGGAAGGGCTTTATACAGTACAACAGCAAAAAGCTTCCCAGCACATTTACCAGCCAGCATCAAAAAAAAGGTTAAAAAAACAGAAGTTTTAGATACACGTCTTCTGCAGAATATGTGAAAGACGCTCTGCCTCGTCAAGGCCCTTCTGTGTAGTGCGGTCCTAACTCTAACCTATGAGAGTCTCCATCTTGGAGCACATGTAGCAAAAGATAAAATTGGGTACAGGTTCGCCAGCAGGCAGCCCAACCTCCTTAAAAGCACAGGGACACACAAGGGATCTCGCACATCACAACGGCAACAGAGACCCCCAGTGTGTCACTCTACCAAATCAGTCAAGCAAAACAAATGGCAAATACACTCATCAACTCATAACCAGCTTTCAAGCAAGGTGCACATGGAAAGGCTTTATACAGTACAACAGCAAAAAGTTTCCCAGCACACGCACCAGCCAGCATGCAAAAAAAACCTGTCTAACCGCTAAGGTTAAAAACAGAGGTTTTAGATACACGTCTTCTGCAGAATATGTGGAACCCACACTGCCTCGTCTGGCACCTCTGTGTAGTGCGATCTTAACTCTAACCTATGAGAGTCTTCATCTTGGAGCACATGTAGCAAAAGATAAAATTGGGTGCAGGTTAATGGGAATGGACAGTGGGAAGTCAAACAAATTATCATAGGTGTGATGGTCAAATGTAAAAAAACCTTTGTCAATATAGTGTGCTGGGAAGGGAAACCCCTCCATGTTTGTGTGCAGGATTTTGGTATAACTATAGTTCACACTGAAAAACCCCTTTTAAAGGAGTAGCATTGTGACATTTGACAGAACTTATTTTTCACTTAATAGGGCAATGGCACATAGTCACTGGTCTAGGCAGAAAAAATAATTATAACTAGGGTTGCACAGATACCAAGTACAGTACTCGGTACAAGTACGAGTACATGTACCGATACTTTTGAGCTCCAAGACTACACTAGAGAAAAATTCAAAAATTAGGAGGCCGCTGTCATTTGTAAGGAGCATATGGAGCTCCCGGGATTTGTACATCTCTGTTTTAATGTACAATTTTGTTTTTATAAATATAAATAAAGGGATGCACAGATACCAGTTTTGCGAGTACGAGTACTGGTACTTGCCGAGTACTTACAAGTACGAGTACTGATACATTTTTGTTTATTGTCATGTGACAGTTTTTTTAAAACAATATCGACCAATGATTTTAGGACAGTGGTTGAGTGCCAGAGCCAGGTCCCAGCTGCAACCGCTGCAACCCTGGTAGTTCTCATGAAAATGCCAAGTATCTGCACTGGTACTCGAAAAGTATCTGAGCATCCCTAATTATAACACAAAGATTGTTACATGCCATACATTTCCACTTACATAAATATCAAGAACATGTTTTACAAATTTGCTTTTTTAACCTTCTACTCATCCATTTGCCCATTTTTTCCCCTGATGAACAGAATATATACTAAGTATACTTGGTATATATTCCAAGTATTATCAAGTATTACCCAGATGTCTTAAGAATACTTGAAACTATCAAGTGGCTACTAATCCAGCTGCATTCTGTCTCATTAGTCATCAGAAGAGGTCTGATCAGATAAAAAGGTCACCATCACCCTAACACTCTAATTAGACAGTACAACAGTGTTTGGTGACTGAATTATGCTGTGTCTTCCAGAGAACACGTGCAGAGAATCATAGGAGACCTCTGTTTAAATGTGCCTGCTCCCCTAGGTATTAAGGACTTTTGTTATACTGATGAAAATCTAATTCCATAAGTACTTTCTAAAGCATCTGCCTAAGACGCTATGCTTTCTGATTTTAATGAGCTTGAAAGTTCAGCCTGACACTGACAGAAAAGCTGTTCACTTACACACAGGGTTATATGATACTTTGCATATGGAAAAGCCAACTGTTTTCCGTTCATCGTATTTTGTTTTCGTAGTGGTCCTTGAATGATGCTATTGTATGGTTAGCGCCAAGTATTGACAGAATCTTTATGTTAAAAGTAATCAGTTGAGAATTTTTTGATTGTATTCATTTGATGTAGCTATGTTAACCTTACTAGGTATTGGTAAATCAATTTTTGATTTAGGTAAATGTCATCTTTTTTGAAAAATTGCAGATTTTTTATTTGTCTGAATATGCGGATCCGTCTCCTTAGTATTATGCAGTCTTATTAATCTATTAATCTAATAAGCAATTTTTTGAAGATGGGACTAATTTGGATTTGAAGAAAAAAAGCTGCACACCACTGTTCAGACAAAAACACAGACAAAAACAAAAACCCATTTTAATGAAAGAGGGACAATGTTCAAACCTTTAACAGTGTTTTTATTGCAATCTGTACCTTCCAGTCCTCAAGACAACTGCACCCCACTATTTCTTATAGAGAGCATTACAAGGATAGAAAATTAAAGCATCCCCCCCCTCCCCAACGTGATAACATGTAAATTAATCACCGGTCACTGTGTTACAAAGTATACCCTCCGAATGCAACAACCCTTAACCTACACCTTACCACTTATCCTTAACTCCTAACATCTAATCCCACCCTAACACGTAACCTTTAACCTAACCTTAACACAATCTAATTACAAAAGTAAGTTCTCTACACCCCCACCCCAAAACAAATAACTTTCTACCTTAAACCTACCCCTAACATTAAAGAGATCTGGTCACTAACTTAAATTTGCAGGTGAAATCACACAGATAAATCAAGTGTGTGCAGTTTTTTTTTTGCTTTCCATTAACAATTATTTTATTAATTTGCAATGTGCCTTTGAACTTGCTGAAAATTAGCCTACTCTATCAAGAGTGAATTCACTAGCACAGTCTCCTCCCTCTTTGCACATCAGAGCTCCATTCGTGCCTCTCTCTTCACCTCCCTTCATAAACTATGATGTAGCTGCCAGGAGAGAAATGTAGCAGAATACTATAGAATGTCACTTGAGTGACAGCTCTGAGTCTGCTGCCATCACATCTAAGATGGCTGTGCCCGGCATTGTAAGACGTATGGTTGCTTATGGTAAGATTTTTGTTGAAATGAATGATTGGCCACAGACTCGCTTTAACCCAAACCCTCTAACCCTATACCCTAACACTAATCTAACATATGTCCCTTGTCAAGCTATTAACTGGCTTCTGTGTTGCTTATATGGCCAGAAAATACAAAGATGCTCAGTGGGCATGCTTAGAGGCAGTTCAAGCCATCATTATTAAATCTGTTTTTTGTGGTAAAATTAGGTACCTCGCTTATATTCGGGACGGCTTATACTCGAGTATATACGGTATATAAATATAAAAAACTGACCACATGGGAGGACAGTAATTCTATCATATGCTGTTTGGGTTAAACTAACAGAATAAGCTATTAAAACAAAATATATACTAAAACACCTTGGAATATAATTATAGAGAATGTCACAGGGGAAAGTCTTTGTTCATATTTTCCTCTCTGTTCCACATCTATACAAAGTCTATATTTCCATCTCTGCTCCCATTTACACAAATCAATGTTGTCCAAGTAGAAAATATGTTTTTCGGCTTAATAAATGTGATGCATTATTTATATGTTTGGTAAGATTATATTTCATTTCATCAAAGGAAAAGAATAAGGATAATGGTATGAGTGTCAATATATATATAACAAATTCCATTTTCTGGAAAAGAACTAAAGCAACACAGAAGGAATTGAGATATTTAAAGCAATCTTTTCTTTGCCAATGTTTACGGGCGCTGCTGCTGAATACGAACTGTTATACTTATAAATTATGCATAATCATGGAAAAAAAAGCTTGCAGTTTGCTCCCAGAGACCCAGTTATAATCCCATTGGGTGTTGCCATCTTGCTTCTTATACAGCAAGAGAAGGCGAATCCAGGATTACAATTACAGCCCATATGTTGAGGACACCTTTACCCTTCCTTTGCCATGTGTCTCCTTTCTCTTCATGCATCAGAAGCCAGGGGAATGGATGGAGATGAAGGCATAGCTGTAGACTTGTGATAAAAGTCTAAATGTGCATAATTATGACATTACTGTTTGATTGGCTTAACTAGTTTTAGGGAAAGAACGAGAGTGTTTGAACCAGGTGATGGAGCAGATTAAACAGGTACCCCTCTGTTGACAGGTTTGTGGAATGGAAAAGTTCACATTCAGACCAGTCAACCTTTATTGTTGATAATAGAATTGGTTGCTGCTAAAACATAACAGTTGAGTTTAAAGGCAAGTAATTTCCATTTTGAGTTAAACAGGCATCTGCTTTAAGGTCTTTTGATGTCTCTTTCCCTTTTTTTATACACTTGCAGTGTAATTTTTAGCATATTATGTCTATATTTTTCCCTCTAGTGCATTTCCATGTCATACAGTTCAGTCTAAATCCTTGCTGACTGCCTTTTCTATGCCCCACACCCCTAGGAAACGTTTGATACATGTTCTCACCCCCTTCGAAAGTAATATCACATTTGAAAATTAAGTCACATTTCAAATTGTTGAATCACAAATGAATCCACATACAATACTTTAAACTCATGCATAAAATGCAAATATAAATTGACCAATTAGATTATAATGTATTCAGAAAAAAAATTTGTCAAAGGTAAAATCAATTAAAATTCAATGACTTCTTGTATAAATGTGCTGCTCGAATGACAGGATTCATGATGAATGATGCCTCTTGGGGCACTTAAAGCGGACCTTTACGCTCAAAAATCAAATTCTACCGATGCATCCCATTATGTATGATGATTAATAATAACATAGACATGTCAGGCGTAAAACGCTGTGATTATGAAATACCTACACTTGCAGAGCATTCACTACCTGCTTTGAAAGGGCAAAATGACTTCAGTTTTCCAAAGCAATGCACACTGGGTTTGCCTTGTCATCAGCAGAGCATTGGTAGAAAAATATCATCTGTAATCTCACGAGATCTCAGGGAAAGGCATTTTCTACCTTGAGATGACGTGCATGGTCACATGTCCTAGTCACATGTGCCAGAAATCAAGGAAGTAAAAGGAGAGCTAGCAATCTGCCCTTAGTTAAGATTGCCACTGTCAGAAGACTGAGGAAGAAAAGAGAAATACGATATGCAAAGAGTACAAAGCCGGCAATTATCTAGAAGTATGTGTGTATAGATTGGCATTACCAACCATTTCTAAAGGTGTGTTTGTTGTTATTTTAAAGATATGGGTAAAGGTCTACTTTAACCAATGGCACAATTTACATGAGAGTAACTTCTGGGCAAGTAAATTACACTGTGTAGTTGGCCATTTTCCCTACCAGTAAAATCACACCTTACTGGCATGAGTTATTGATTAGATTGGGCTACCAGAATATGGAGAAATGAACACACACAAAGGAGTTTATCTTTATCTCAACTCAGGCAGCAGGAGACTGGAATATGTTTGGGAGAAATGTTACCTCCCCCACGCTCCTTAGCCCTTCGTATTGTAAACAGGGAAGCCAGTGGTAATGAGGAAGAAGTTTGATTGACTGGACAAAGAGGGGATAAACACAGGATTGGCCGATTAAATTCAAGCGATGGAGGGAGGCACAATATGTGAAAGTAGAGGAGATGGGCAAGCCAAGAAGCCCAGAGGGGTGAAATACTGAATGAATTCTCACGATCGTGAATTTATGAGTGAAACAATATACAATGATTATATCAGATGGTTTTATTTAATTTAAATTATAATGATTTTAAAATCAGTTACTTTACTTATATTTTAATTCTGTCATTCTCTCCTTTTGATTAAATAACCAACAAGACTACTATCTACACAACACAAACATCTACTACCACCGCTTAAGGCACACTGGCAGCTGGCTGAGTGATGACCCACTAAGGGACAAAAGCCACTCTGATGAGGCACATAGTTTGTTGTGTAAATAAAACCTCTGTTTTTAACCCTAATAGGTACAGTGTAATTTGTTTGTTTTTTGCAGACTAGCTGGTAAGAGTGCTGGGAAATGTTTGCGTTTGTACTGTGTAAAGCCCGTCCATGTGCACCTTGCTTCAAAGCTGGGTATGAATTGATGAGTGTATTTGCCATTTGCTTTACTTGTTGGATTTGGTGTGGGGACACACTGGGGGGCTTCAGCTGCCATTGTGATATGCTGGGCTTCTGGTAAGTCCCTATGCCTTTAAGAAGGAATGGGCTACCTATTTGGGTGCACCTGCACCCAATTCCTCCGCTGCTATATATGCTCCAACATGGAGGCTCTCATAAATTAGAGTTAGGACCACACTATACAAAGGGGCCTTGACAGGGCAGTGTGGCTTCAGGTTGAAAACCCCTAGAATACTGCATTAAAACTGAAAGTGAAACAAGGCACTTGGGAATTTTTTTTAAACATTTTTTTCATTTATTATGGGTATGACCTGAAAGATTGACCTACAACAACAATATTTTGACTGACCCTGTGTACATATATCATTATCTAAGTTTTAAAACGATAAATCAGCAAAATGTAGTTGAAATTGAACTCTAGGAAGAACTAAAGGACACAAATGAATGCAGTTCTGTATCCATTAACACAATATATATATATA
>NW_017306475.1:985232-987495 GCF_000935625.1 Nanorana parkeri | reverse complement strand
TTTAATTCAAGCCATGTAAGTCCTTGAATTTGACCTGCTATCAGCCTCTTACAGTCTCAGTACAGCATAGCTGAGTGAGAGAGAAAGAAGAAGCACAATATATCAGTTCATCTGCTGCCAAAGAGCATGCTGATAGGAGGAGAAAGCAGAGTATCAGGGAGAAGTGCTCATTACTGTGCTGCTTTTTCTTCACTATCCACTCATAAAATGGAGGCGTGCCATGACCTCCTAGGATCAGAGGAAGTGAATGATGCTAGCTGTCATTCAACCAAGAAGACTGAGGACATCTTGTGTTGGAAAAGAAGTACTGCATAGGTCAGCTCCAGATTATTTATGGTTTGTGTTGGACTTTTTATTTTATCTTTCAAGAAGTTATTACATTTTGTGTTTTTACTTTTGTCTGGAGCTCTGCTTTAAGGAACAACATTACGATTGTGTTATTTTGCTCACTCTGTTAACTATTTCCTACCAGCACATGTGCATTGCAGCAGAGCTTGATTGGCTCCCAGTGGTCGCCCTCTCCCTACCAGTCCTGCTGTACTGAGGATTACAGAAAGCTGATATTGAAAGAAATCCAAGTACCCAGAGTAGTTGTTTTTAAAACCACATTTGGTGCATATTTAACTGCAATGAATTGGTTCTCTGGGCAGATACCCCCCCACCTCCCCCCAATCCACACCTATTTAAAAATCCCTTTGACTTACCTAAATCCATGGCCAAGTGACACACCGGGTCCCAGGTCTTCTCCTCTAATTTTAGTAAAGTGGGCAAGGTCTTTTTTGGGGGCACAGATGCCAGCTGGATGACTGATCTCTACTTCCGGAAGTAGCAATGATGGAGGATTCAGGTAGTTAAACAACACTGTTAGATGTTTTTTTCTTCTTTAATTGGGGGATGAGTGGGAAGGAGGGATGAAAGGGGGTTATGTATGCATGAAGGTGATCTTTTTTAGATGTTTTTTTTTTTTTACTGTATGGGGTCAGCTTTAAGTGAGAACAAGTAAATAGCCAGCTTGATAAATACATTCTTCACTTCTCTTTGTTTTGTTCCCAGGGTCAGGTCATGTATGCTCCCAGGTAATTTTAATTGTGCAGCCCCCTGTATACACACATCTTTGCAGCTCCACGGCTCCAACACATCAGGCCATATAAATAAGATCAGTTTGACCTTCCCTCCATAATTTCTAGGTGACCTGCGCCCCCACCCCTGCCCCCCATTTATGTTACCTTTTCAAAAACCAGGCCGGTTTGTTCCATCTTGTTTGTACACTCCTTGGGAGTACTCATTGGGCACAGAAGAATATGCATTATATATTAAATTTTTTCCTGTTCCCTAAGAGCACTAGGAGCTGGTGCGTCAATTAACGCTTTGCACACACAACTGAAATGACCATGCTGGCTGGAATTATCTTTTAACTTTACCAAACTACATTAAAGAGAGCGTATAGTATTTTAAAATAGTTTTTCTACGTACTTTTGTAAAGAACTAAAAAATAATTATTGTTTCATGTTTTATTTGGGTAAATATGAAATATTGCATATGGATAACTTATATGTACTATTTCAAGCCAGCTGGTAAAATTGTATGTTTCTAGTAACAACCTTGGCTTGATGAAAAAGTCTATTTTTAGAGCTCACAAGATCTTGCTCTGCTACAAAACATGTTGTTTACAGAGCTCAATGGCTGAGGTTTAGAGTACACACACAACAACTAAATGGTTAACAGAATGACTCATCCTCTTTTCTTGATCTGTAGGGGTCCTTGCAGAGTTTGAATTAAAGAGAGTCTCAAAGGGGCAAAATTACTCTTATGTTCTCACTTAGAAAACTGCATAACCATTGTCATGGGTGAATGCTGGCCTACATGTTTATTTGTGAATCAGTGTGTTCACGTAAATACTATTATAGTGACATCAAAGGTTAATCCCCGGCCAATGCTAGTGTAAGGACTTACCATAAATGATGCCTCTTGATCCGATCATCTTCTTCTTTCCTGTAGTTTACAGGAGTCCCTCCAGCACTGGTGCTGGTCTCCAATCCAGCGCTGACTCCTCTCTCTTACCTGCAACTTCTTGTCCCACGGAGTCGGCTGGATTAACTTACCCTGTGTCTCTCGTCTCTCCTGGCCGAAGATCTGAATTGGCATGCGCCCGCCTGATAATCTTCAGATGTTCGGTCGAGAGCGTGCGGCGGAGACACAGGTAAGTTTTAACCCTTTTGAAAAGGGTTTTAAAAAAATGTTTTGCATATATCTACTGCTTCCT
>NW_017306475.1:970864-985221 GCF_000935625.1 Nanorana parkeri | reverse complement strand
CTGCTCGTGGCGCTGCCGCCGCTGCCTTCACCGCTGCCGCCCGCAGTGTCTTTTGCGGCAGCGGTGAATAGAAGATGTAGCGCTGAGGGGGTGTGGCCTGTCAAGGGGGGACGGCCGTGATGCCTGTCGGGGAACTCCAATTCCCAGCAGGCAACTGAGGAGGGAGCAGCCGAGCAGGCCCGGCGGGATACACGCCACGCTGTAGGACGTCCTGGCTTGAGCTGGACCCAGGAGGCACAGAGTCCGTGTGAGATCATGCCTAACGGCAGAGTTACAACGGCACATGGCGCACAGGAAGTGACTTGCTCTGTCTGGGAATGATCCTATTTAAGCTGGCCCAACTCCCAGGATCTTTGCTGAGTGGTCTTTCAGCTTTAGTGTGTATTCCTGTATCTTGCCTGTTGCCATATCATCATCGACCGGATTCCTTGACCTTGCCTGATTGCCGCCTGCCTCCGACTTCTGCTTGTCCCTGGATTCTCCTTTGCCTTCTCCTTTTGTACCTTGCGGCCCGATTGTTGCTGACCCTGGCTTGCCTGACTCCGCTCTGCTCCAGCCGCATCAGCATCTGCTTCCTGCCTCACTGAAGACGGGCCTCAAGGACCTGCCCAGGCCCAGTGTCCTGCATCGTCCGGCACCGGTGCTGCCCGTAGTTTCCCCACCTCCTGTCTCACATTCAGGGGGGTGGAACTCGTGCTGCAAAGGAGGCCTCCTCACAACTCGGCTCCCCACCAGGTACGTGATAGTTCGGGAGCACAGCTCACAGCACAGAGTGAGGAGATTCTGGAGGAGAGCTGCAGCAGGTCCAGGTAGGCACTGATTGTTCATGCTGTATATGTGCAGAGTAGTGTCATTGTCTTGCACTGTCATTTTTTTCCCAACCAAAAACAATAATATAATTTTATTATTTTTGGTTGGAAAAAAATTACAGTACAAGACAATGACACTACTCTGCACATTGCCTGCTGGGAATTGGAGTTCCCTGACAGGCCACACCCCCGCAGCACTACATCTTCTATTCTTCACCGCTGCCGCAAAAGTCACTGCGGGCAGCAGCGGTGAAGACCGTGGCGGCGCCACCGCGGGCAGCATGAGTAGCTGCGAGCGGCGGGCCTCCTAGTAGCAATCCCCTTTACCCCCCACACATATAAAATTACACACTCCTAGTCCCCCACACATATATAATAATACAGCCCCAGTCCCCCCACACACCTACATGTAAAATATAATACAGAGCCCCCTCTCCTGCTTACCTTTTTGCAGCGAGGAGGAACGATCCCTGGTGATTGATTGGTACAGAAGCAGCTATGTGGTCTGCATCCGACAGAGATGCAGACTGTGTAGCTGCTCCCGCAAGTCTGGTATGCGGTCCGTGACCACGTACCTGACTTGTGAGCTGGCTGCGGGCCACATAGTACCGGCTTGCAATTGGCCCGCAGGCTGGTACTTTGAGACCACTGTTGTAGGAGATGCCAGCAATTTTCATAGTGGAAAATTCACAAAATTCACAAAATGGAAGTAGAAGAATATTGCCTTTAGTTACAAAAAATACCTTTTGTACTCCAGTTGTCAGATAATTATTATTGAACAGTTAATACAATATAAATACACTGCCCATCCAAAAAAGAGGTCACCACCTGGATTTAGCTAAGCAAATAGGTAAGAGCCTTCCATTGGATCAATGTTATGATCTGGGGATGCTTTAGTTAGTTAGGTCTAGGTTCAGCAACGTTATGTCCCCAAAAAATGAGGTCAGCTGCCTACCTGAATATACTGAATGACCAGTTTTTTTTATCAATTCATTTTTTCTTCCCTGATGGCAGATTCCTAGATGACAATGCCAGCATTCATTGGGCACAAATTGTGAAAAGTGGGTATAGGAGCATGAGACATAATTTTGACACATGACTTGATCATCACAGTCCAGACTGTAACCCCCTTGAAAACCTTTGGGATGATCATCAATGGTACAAATGTTATTCTGTTTTATATAAAGTAAGTGTACTGCATTTGGTAGGTAATGCAGGAAAACCCCTGCTTACTATTGGTTCTAAGAACTGTCTTGTATTGCCTCATAAGAGGCTTGCAATTACCATCCAAGAACATAGTCCTCTCTTACCACTTTACACACTGTGCTCCTGCAAACAATATCTGCAGAGGAACATCCATTAGTTGACATCATATTGGTCAACATCAAATAATTTCTTGAACCATGGGTTAATGCACTTGCAAGTCACGCAACATTTTTTTTCACATGCAGACACTTCTTCTTACTGCTTAATTTTTTAGTGAATTAGGCTTAATGTCCTATTGGTTGCACTTTGTACGCTACTGTGCTGAATGCTTAAAAGTGACCTCAATGATTAAATACATTCCAAAAGAGGATGACCAAATCAGAATGCAGTGATTGTTGTTGTTGTCTGTAGGCAAATTATATAAAATGTAGTGGTCAGTAAAGAACGTGCAAGGGGAATGTCATCACACAGCTGTCCAACAATAATATTCACTCCCTAAGACCATGCAGTTAATATTTCTTCATTTCAGATTTCTTTGGCTGGGACCCAGAACTCCAGCCTGTTGCAGATTTCAGGTCTCACAGTTGGGAGAGCAAGCTGTTATTAGATCAGTCATAGAGCCATCTGTTTGCCCTATTGTATGGGAGCTTGTTTTGGTTATAGGAAAGTGTTTGATGACTGAAGACAAATGTATGACTTCACAAATATTGGCAGATCACTTTGGAAAATTGTTCAAATCATTAAAGACTTTTACGTTCTCAATATTATCAATACATTGTGGTTCAATTTTCACATCAAAAGGGTACAGAGATGTACAATTAGTGTATGTCACTATCATTTGATGTAACTGTGCTGGAGTTCCACTTATCTCGTCCTTGTTACAGTTTCGGCTGACACATGGCATTTCAACAGCCAGAGCAAAAACAGAATTGGTAATGTTCTACTTGTTAGAGCCTTTGAGCTATTCGATGACTTTATTCAACATTAAGCCATATGTCACTCCTTGTTTGTGTTCACCTGTTATTGCTCCACACATGTATCTTGGCACTTACATAATCTCCTCTGACATATCCTATTTCCCAAATAATAGGCATCCATTGTCAATTTTAAACTCCATTAATGTCAAATTTTAAGAAACTTTATGCTAAATATAAACGCTAACTAAATGACATTTAGTTTGCTCAAGCGCTGTGCCATAAACAAGTACCATGTTTTTCATTTTTTTTAAATATTTATTTCCACCTTTTCGTTATCCTTTGTTGCAGATTAGTGCTGCTGCTGATCTCTTGCAGCATTTTTGAATGGACTTTCTATATGCATGCACTTAGTAGCGTCTCTAGAATTCTCACTGCCTGAGACAGGGGGGGGGTTGTGGTGCAGGTCCGGGGGGGGGTTGGGTAATAGGTGTTGGATTGTGCTGGGCGTAGGTGGTGCAGGCCCCAGCTCCCTGACATCTGGTTGACAGGAGCTGGGCAAGACACCGGCCAGAGTATCCCTCTCAGCTCCTGGTAATCAGTGACGTCAGTGAGCTGGGCAGGATACCGGCCAGAGCATCACAGGTTCCTAAGGGCTCTGGTCACTTGATCCAATGAGATGCCACCTGAGGCAACTGCCACAGGCTGCCTTATTATAGGGATGGCCCTGCATGTACTGCAGAAATGACTACACAGCTTTCTCAGGGTGTTTCCTGATGGTGACAACAATGGACCACGCCTGCGTATTTTGTGCTAAAAGTGCCTCATGTAGTATTTATTGGAAGGCCATGTGACAAGATGACAATGTAGGAGCACAGTTGGTATAAAGGGACAGAGCGTTGTCACCCTATAACAGAAGTGCCTGTAGAAGGACCTCCACAGTAGGATCATCAGGTATTATACCCTGAATATGGGTGTAACATGAAACATTAATGGCTAATTAGGTCCAATTTGGACATTTTCACTTAAGGATGTTCTCACTTTTGTTGCCAGCTGTTTAGACATTAATGGCTGTATGTTGAGTTATTTTGAGGGGACAGCAAATGTACACTAATATACAAGCTGCACACTCACTACTTTACATTGTAGCAAAGTGTCATTTCCTCTGTGTGGTCACATGAAATGCTATAATACAATATTTACAAAAATGTGAGGGGTGTACTCTGTACTTCTGTGAGATACTGTATATACTGTATATATATATATATATTTATAGTTTTTTTTTCTTTTAATCTTTAGTGCTTAGATTGACACTGTGATATTTTAATTACTTCAGGATCTCTCTATGCTCAGCTGAGAGCTCTTGATATGTACAGTGGAAGCACTTCCAGTTCCAGTTCTGCGATTGACATTCTGATGTGCTCCCCTCACTCTGCTGTGTCATTCATAAAGCAAAGCAAAAATGTAATCACTTTACTATGCTTTGGGAATGGCAAAGTGAGGGGGGGGTGAAGGCACAACACCGAAGCTTTTGTCATTCATAGACCCTATTCCAATTCAATAGGGAGCTGGAATTGTAGCTCCCTCTGTACATATCAGGAACTCTCAGTGGGGCTAAAAGAGCTCTCAAAGTAATTAAAAAAAAATAACAGTGTTGATGTGAGAATTAAACATTACAAAAACAAAAATAGCTGCACCTGGACTTGGTCTTTAATAATTGGGGTCCCATATACTATAATGCATAACAAACATTTGTATCTGGAAACGCACCATTAGAGCAGATTCCCTATAGTAAAAGACCTATCAAGCCAAATTCTATATTATTATTTCTATCACTATAGAGTTCCAGCCACAACCTTTTTTTTAAATCTATTGATAATGCAAGTAAGGTGGTGTCTGTAGGTTCAAAACTCTAGTGACAAGATCTAAGTGCTTGAGTCTCTGGACTGCTATAAGATGTCAGAAGCAAATGATGCCCCTGGAGTTGATCCATGACTGAAGTGTCGGTTTTGAGTGGATGGATGGCGGTAACTCATAGCAACAATACAAATCATCTCTTATTAGCCTGAATATACTACATAACTGAACACTGAAATCTGGTTGGTTGTGTTTAGGAATGCATTCCCACAGAAATTGGGATTTTCAGCTATCCCCGCATCTCATGGGAAGGCAAAGTAATGTTAACCCAAGTAATTGAGAGTGCCAAAATTCAGGGTGCAAGGTGAATATTTTTTCCTTTTCTTTCTACCAATGCTTTACCTGATGGTGACAAAAGTGGACCAGCACAGAGGCCGGAGGTGCACTTGTGTGTTGCGTTGCCATTCATTTAAATGGCACCCCAAGTGCACCTCCGGCCTCAATGCAGTCGACTGCAATGCAATGCATGGTACTGCAATACTGTGCATTGCAGTGTAGTGCGGCTAAAAAAAGTAGTGCATGCAATACTTTTTATAGCCACAATGCACTGTACTGTGGTACTGCATAGTACCGCAAGTTGCAGCACAGTCAGGCACATTGCAGCCACAGTCGCGCTTGGGGTACCATTCAAAATGCACCTCCCATATTGTAATGCAAGGTAGGTGCCTTGCGCGGTAGCGTGCACTCAGCACATGGAACCATGTAATTAACGCAATGCTATGGTGTGATTGGGCCCTTGATCTCCATCGGAGGCATTTGTCAAAGAGTGTCAATGCAAAGACACAACTGGAAGACGGTTGTCACCCCATAACAGTAAATACTTGCACAAGGACATTTATGGTAGGATCACCAGGTGATATTAATTTCATGAAAGCTGCAGATAAAAAAAATTGAAAAATAATTTTCATATTACATAGTTACAAAGTATTTGAGGTTGAATAAAGACATAAGTCCATCAAGTCCAACCTATTGTGTGTGTGTATTTATATTTGAGTTGGTGTGTGAGTGTGTATTAGTCCATGTGTGATTTTGCTCTTAGGCGTACCTGTACCCATGTATATTATGGTCTCCGAGGAACTCGTCCAGGAGTTTCTTGAATGATTCCACACTCTTAGCTGAAATCACTTCCTGCGGCAGCGAGTTCCAGACCTTAACCGCTCTTACTGTAAAGAACCCCTTGCGCCCTGTGTGTTGAAATTTTTTTTCCACCAATTTTTGGTTGTGCCCTCTGGTCTTTGTTACGGAGCGAACCGTAAACAGTTTGTTGATAATGTTGCTGTCCACCCTTGAATAGTTTTATACATGAAAATCATGTCCCCTCTTAATCTCCTAACCTCCAAAGAGAACATATTTAATTTTAACATCCTTGTTTCATAGCTCAGGTCCTCAAACCCCTTAATGAGTTTGGTTGCCCTCCGCTGGACTTTTTCCAGCTCAAGGACATCTTTTCTGAGTATAGGTGAACAAAACTGGACCGCATACTCCAGATGTGGCCGAACTAGTGATCTGTAAAGTGGCAAAATTATAGACTTGTCCCTGCAATACATTCCCTTCTTAATGCAAGACAGGACTCTGCTTGCTTTGTTTACAGCAGCCTGGCACTGCGAGCTGTTATTCAATCTGCGGTCTATAATGACCCCCAAATCCTTCTCCGTTTCCGACTTCCCTAGTTGCATACCCATAAGTGTATAGCCCATTTGCCTATTTTTAACTCCAAGGTGCATTACCTTACATTTATCGACATTGAACTTCATCTGCCATACAGTTGCCCACTCCCTGATTTTATCCAGGTCCTCCTGTAATGTTATAATGCCTAAATCTGTGTCTACTACCCTAATTTTCGCATCATCAGCAAACACTGAGACACGGCTATTCACTCCCTCCCCGATATTATTAATAAATAGGTTAAAAAGCAGGGGACCTAGCACCGAACCCTGGGGCACGCCACTCATGACCTCCGCCCAGTCTGAAAAGGTGCCATTTACTGATACTCTTTGTGCACGTTCTCGTAGCCAGTTTTCTATCCACGTGCACACTAATTCATCTATGCCAATAGCCCTTAGCTTGTATAACAAGCGTTTATGTGGCACCGTATCAAAGGCTTTGGAAAAGTCTAGATATATTACGTCCACCATCCTCCCTCCATCCAGATCTCTACTTACCTCTTCGTATAAGGTCAGCAGGTTGGTCTGGCAAGAACGATCCTTCCTAAATCCATGCTGATTATCAGTTATTATGCCATGATCTTGGACGAATTTCACTAAGTAATCCTTAATAATTCTCTCTAACAGTTTACATAGTATGCATGTTAGACTAACTGGTCTATAGTTCCGCGGTTGGCATTTTGACCCTTTTTTGAATATAGGTACCACATTAGCCCTTTGCCAGTCGCTTGGCACTCTAACAGCCATTACGGATTCCTTAAAATTAGGAACAATGGCCTCGTTATCTCCTTCTTCAGTTCCTTGAGTACATTGGGATGTAGATTATCAGGTCCTAATGCTTTATTTGCATTTAGTAGTTTAAGCCTTTGTTGTATCCCAGTTTCAGTCAACCACTCATGTGTATTTCTTGTTAAATTTTGTGTTTTATCCTGTACATTAAACACGTCTTTTTCCTTGGTGAATACTGACGAGAAGAAAGTATTTAGCGCCTCGGCCCTCTCCCTGTCGTTTGTGAGAAACGTCCCATTTATGTCCTTTATTGGGCCTATTTGTTCCTGTCTCCCCTTTTTACTGTTTATGTACTGATAAAAAATGTTGGGGTTCTTTTTACTAACTTCGGCAATATATTTCTCACATTCAATTTTAGCTGCCCGGACTATCAGTTTACATCTTTTATTATATTCTTTGTAGTTTTGGAATGCCAATACTGTCCCATCCATTTTATACTTGCTAAATGCTACTTTTTTTTCTTGAATGTATTGTTTTAACGTTTTGTTTAGCCATATTGGCTTTGTTTTTGATCTTTTACTTTTGTTACCCAGCGGTATACACCTGGTAATAGCATTTTTTTATTTGTTCTTGAAACAGTCCCACTTTTGGTCAAAGTTTAATTTATCAAATACGTTTTCCCATTCGATTTCACCCACTCTGTTGCGTAGTTTATCAAAGTTTGCCTTCCTGAAGTTTAGGCTTCTCGTCCGCCCTTCCCCTTCCCTTTCTTGCACCCAATATTAAAAGCAATCACCTTGTGATCACTATTACCCAGTGTCTCCCCGATTAAAATATCCTCGATTAACTCTGTATTATTGCTGATGATCAGATTTAGGATGGCATTTTCCTAGTCGGGACCTTAACAATCTGATCCATGAAATTGTCTTGCAACATATTAAGAAAACGTGTTGCCCTTGCCTCTAGCATTGGTGAACATACATTTAATTTTTGTACTTTTACTGGTTAAACGTTTGCTCACTTCTTGCTCCCTACTACTATTTTTTATTGAACCTGTTACGGTTGGTCCTTTCCTAGTTGGTTCACCTTGGGCAATTAGATTTATTTTATTGACTACAATGACTATGTCGACTGGAGTGAGCCCTCTATCTAATCCTGTATTGTTTTTTTCTTTGTTATTTGTTACTATTTGTTGTCTAATATTAAATTTTTTGGTTTTTATTTTGCTCTCCCCCCCCATTATCTAGTTTAAAAGCTCCCCCAATCTTTTAACTATTTTCCCCCCCAGAAATGCTGCACCTTCCCCATTAAGATGCAGCCCGTCTCTGCTGAAGAGTCGGTAACCGATTGAGAAGTCAGCCCAGTTCTCCAGGAAACAAAAGCCCTCATTCCGACACCAGTTCTGGAGCCACTTGGTAAGCTCCCTCAACTCGCGCCGTCTTTCCGGACTGGCTTGTGGCACTGGCAGTATCTCAGAGAATACCACCGTGGAGGTCCTTTCCTTCAGCCTAGCACCTAAGTCTCTGAACTCCTTTTTTAGGACACTCCATTTACCTCCTATTTTGTCATTGGTGCCGATGTGCACCATGACAACTGGGTTGTGCCCAACCCCATCTAGTAACCTGTAAATTCGTTCCGCAATGTGCCAAACAAGCGCCCCCGGTAAGCAGCTGTTCGACGCTCACGGTCCCGATGACAGATTACCCTGTCGGTTCGCCTGATGATGGAATCTCCCACCACCAGGATCTGCCTCTCCTGCTCCTCCATCCGGCTCCCCTCCTCGCCGAAGCAATCACTCCCCCCCGGATGCTCCAGCAGGGTCACCCCTGAACTAATATCCCCAACAACACGCAACCTAGCGTATTTGTTGGGGTTAACCCCCAACAATTAGATTGACATGTTTATTTGATATTTCAGTGCCTGGGTTTAGATCTACTGTAAGTAAACCAAACAGTCACTATCGAAAATCTGCAGTTTAAGAACTAAATATCCGGCTACATTACAGTCTATGATTATATGAGCATTTGTGTTATTTCAGTATAAGACTGGGAACTTGTTGGTTTATTTTAGGAACCTACTGTGTCTGGCACTAGCAGGATTAAGCTTGTTACATGTCTAATTAAAAAGGTTTATACAAAAAAAACTGCAAAACCATACCATATGGGAGTAAACAGTAAAGCAGAGGCATGCATATTTCCATGTGCATGGAACATGAAAATATTCAGCTTTGCCAGTTATATAGAAATTGTGTACTGGTGATGACACATCAACTCAAACTGGAGGCTTTAAAAAAATTTAGCAAAAAAATGCTAGACGCATTATGGAAAAGCCATATGGATGGAGTCCAAATTAAAAAAGAACATGCTAGGGGCACAGAACTCTAATATTCAGCTTCATACATTAAAGAGAAATACAATAAAGTACAAGCATGCATTTCAAACATCCAATTATGTGCTGGGGAATTTAAAGAAATAATGAATCTTCACCTAACAGGATGTCTAAAGTGAACACAAGTACATTTTATTACTATTCAGCCAACTTCTTAAAGTGACATTAAAGTTAAAAAAAAATGTCCCCTCCCCTCAATGTTAATTAAAGCACTTACCTTAAATGATGTCTCTGAATCTGATCTTCTTCTTCTTTCCTGTCCTTTTCAGCCTTCTCTCCAGCGCTGCTGTGGGTCTCCGATCCTGCGCTGACTCCTCTCTCCTTGCTAGCACTTCCTGTCCCACGGTGTCTGCGTGTGGGTGCACGCATCCATAGACTTACCTTGTGTCTCTCCTCATCTTCTGGCTGAAAATCCAAACTGCGCATGCGCCCGCCCCAAGATGCTTTGCGGCCGCCCGAGCAGTTTCGGATTTTCGGACCTAGTAAACTAGGCTTTTTCTTTGATTTAATTTTTTACAATTTTGGTTGTCCCAACTCCTTTTCTGTATATATAAGATTTATTTTAACGTGAGGCTCACTGTACCACTTTCTTACCCATCGTGTTTTGTGCACAGGATATTTGTCAGCAAATCAGTTTGCGCTACTGTCTGCCCACCCATATGGGCCAAGAAGATAGAAAACAACAGCAGGTATGTAATGATGACATTACAGGTACTGATATGTTTGTTTCTTTTGAAAGCATTCAAAGTTGAATGACAAAAGGGAAAGAAAGATTTCCCTTTACTTCCTGCAAATGTGACCATGCACATAATCTCAGGGAATGAAAATGCCTATCCCTGAGATCAGATGAGATTTTACATGCTCTGCTGATGTAACCTTCCTAGAATGCAATGCTTGGGCCAAACTGGAACAGGAAGTGGAAAAAATAAATCATAAGTAAAATAAAAATATGTTTGTTTAGCTAATGAATGTAAGATGATTTCATATCACTATGCTGCTGTTATTTTAAGACAAAGGGGGTAAAGGTCCACTTCAAGTGTGGCTCCTGACATTACCAAATGACCAAATTATAGAATAGGGTCGAAGACTTGCAGATGAGCTGCAGTAGACAGACTGAAGTGATGACAATCACAGCCCCTTTATTGCTGTCTCCACATCTGATGTTCCCCACACTTAAAGCCAAAAAAAAAAGTTCCGGAGGAAAGCCAATGAAAAGAGAAAATGAAATGAAAGAAAGGATAAAAATAATAAAGAGCAAAACTAAAAATATTTATAGATGCCCTGACAATGCCAAGCAAACCACTTAAAGCAATAAAACAGTGTATTTTTAGTGAGTGCATATTTTATTATTTTATTATTTTCTTTGAAATTATTTATGATGTGTATTTAAAGCTGAACTTCAGGTATAAATATGTATGCATACCTATTTTGGTTCATATCTCGTCCATATTTTTTACCTGGAAGGGCCATTGGGATACTGTAAAACACATTAGTGTGCTGAGCAACCAGGTCTAAAATAATGGGCTTAGCTGGACAAATGTAAGTATACATAAATATTTATACCTGTTTGCCTATACCTATGCGCTTTCCATACTTTTGTTATTCCTTTATTTTAATTTTTTTAAATAAATGGGAGACTGCTTTTTTTTTAAATTGTCTTCGTTTTCTAGTGGGTCCCTGCATTGACCTCTCTCCCGCCCCCTGCAAGGGTGCCTCCATTAGCTAAGCAGCTGCAGTGGCGGCACCCATGCATGGGTGTTCCTGGCCGTGCCCGCGGTAGTTGTGTGCGTCCATAGACACACACAGCCCTGCGGCAGGCCACACCCCTCCTCTCCGCCCAACAGTTTGACTGACGGCAGGAAGAGCCTATGGCTCCTCAAGCCATCAGTATCCTCCCCCGCAACTAGGAAGTTCGAGAAGGAGTATCACTTCAGTGACTGGTGGCAGTGACAAGCGGCGCAGGCAGGTAAATGTGGAGGGATGGGAGAGTCAAAAAGCTACTGGGAATTTTTTAACTTAATGCAGAGAATGTATTAAGGTAAAAGCGCCCAACCTTTAGTACCACTTTAACCGCCTCCCGGCCGGCCGTTGTACTTACATGGCCGGCCGGGAACTTCTTGGATGTGACAGGCCATCTAAAGACGGTCTGTTAGCCCTGCCCACACGCACACGGCATGTGGGAGCGGGAAACTGCCAAAATCTAAAAACAGGCAGCAATGCCTGTTTACTTTCAAATGATCCGCCGGCTTGTTTATAGGAAATATTAGGAAATTATAGGAAATGTTAGTCATTAGTTGTCAGAAGTTAGAACTCTTATGAAAAGGAACACATTCGATCAGTAAAAAAAGGAATTATGCAGACACCATCCAGTTGATGCCTTTGCCAACATCTCCCTATTGTGTTATGCATATCATGATTGTGTCTCACCCAGATTTTCAGAGCAGCATTACATTGGAAGTAGTTTCCCCAGGTTGATATCTCTGTTGATTGATATGGTCACATAAACCATATAGGAAGTTGCAAACGTTAATTGAATAGCATTAGTAGTTCTTAAAATGATATCACCTGTTGCCAAGGAAGTGTTCTCAACACCTGTTTGGTAAAGGAATCATTTCCCTATAAAATCAATCTTGATACAGTGTATTCAGTGGATTAATTTAATTACACTGTGACCACATTGTGACATGGTTCACCACAGAACTATATGTTGGAGTAAATATTTAAAATATGTGAAAAAAAAGCATGCTTCTGGCACAGCCAAACCATCTTTTACAGGGACAGATGTTACTCTTCTCTGAATCTACAAACAGGATGTTCTGTCTCCTCTTCACATAAAATGAATACACTGTAGTTTAGCCAATTCTTTTTTCATGTATACAAACATATTTGGTCTTTTTTATGTACACAGATTATTTGGATTTTAACTTCATGCTTCCAAAATTATGGTATTGATAATTAAAAAGCATATTTTTAGTAACTCATTTGAACAGAATTTTTTTTAAAAAAACCCCTCAAAATATTAAATATTTTAAATAGTAAATATTTAAAATATGTGAAAAAAAAGCATGCTTCTGGCACAGCCAAACCATCTTTTACAGGGACAGATGTTACTCTTCTCTGAATCTACAAACAGGATGTTCTGTCTCCTCTTCACATAAAATGAATACACTGTAGTTTAGCCAATTCTTTTTTCATGTATACAAACATATTTGGTCTTTTTTATGTACACAGATTATTTGGATTTTAACTTCATGCTTCCAAAATTATGGTATTGATAATTAAAAAGCATATTTTTAGTAACTCATTTGAACAGAATTTTTTTTAAAAAAACCCCTCAAAATCACAAAATTACATGTCACTGTAGCCAGAATGCTACTGTGTCCTTTGGGTGTAAGTTTAAATTATAATGTATTTTTAGGCCTTCCTATGGAAAAAAGTACACTTGTATTACTCGTTTCCTGGTCCACATGGACATTGTTATGGGTATTCCAAAATGCACTTTCTTCCTTGTCAACTTTATTGCTATTTCATTTGTGAAATGTTATTACTGCTTTAACTCACTTATCTTAAAAAGACACGGACACTTAAACAGCCATAGAACCCTTTTAACCCTTTCGCTGCCAAGCCCTCCGGAACATTTTTCAAATCAGCTGGCCAAGCCATTTTTGAATTTTCTGCAATTTTTTCCTATTGATTTAGTAGAACTGTAAATGCCAGGTCCGTATGGCATACTGAGCTGGCCAGCTGGAAGCACTTTTGTAGGTCCGTATGCCATACGTCCTTGGCAGCGAAAGGGTTAATGTTTTTTTTTGAGAAGAGGAGAAAAAGGTATAGTCCCTGCTAGATGGATGTAGCGTACGCCACATGTCCACCAGCTGTAAAGAGTGGAGACGTTTATGGATAGCCCGCAATGATGGAGGCGAGGGATGGGCCTTCCCAGCGGACGAGTCCAGGGTAGGATCCATAACGAAATTAAAATCCCCCCCAGTACGGTGTAACCAACCATGAAATCTTCCAAGGAGGACATAATCCGTGCGGAAGCCCCCCTCTGACCAGTGTTAGGTAGGTAGATGTTTGCAAAAGTAAAAGACTGATTATATAAGGAGCATTGCGGGGGCGTGGCCGGGATGTGAGACTGAACGGACGTGTTTAGCTGCAGCTCCTCTCATCCGTTCAGCCATCCTTATCTCCAGTGGTGTCATATAAGGAGCATTGCAAAAACAAATATCTACCCTCCAGGTCCGACAGTTCCTTAACAACCGTGATCGGGAGGGAGGAGTGGAACCCCACAGCAACTCTGTTTTTTTTAGTCGGGTTATTGCTAGTATGCCAGGTACGATAGTAATGAGTCTGCAGTCTAGGAGCAGCGTCTACCTTGAAGTGGGTCTCCTGAAGGAACAACACCTGTACTTTACGTTTGTGCATGAAATGTAGCAGTTGTGCCCTTTTCTGAGGTATGTTAAGTCCCCTGACATTCAGGGAGCACAAATTAACCTTTGCCATGGACCTGGGTGGGAAAAACAGCAAACAGAGGCTTGGCACATGGTGACCGGGAGACACACCCTAGAAAAAAGAAAGCAAAGTAGGAGGAGCTGAGCAGGAATAGAGTCATCGTAGAAGAAAGAGAGACAGGGGAAAGAAGAAGAGGGCAGCATGAAAAAACAAAACAGGCCGGGGGACAGAACCCCAGCAGGCAAACACAAGTTCTAGAACAGGACTTTCCACAAAGC
>NW_017306475.1:938735-970530 GCF_000935625.1 Nanorana parkeri | reverse complement strand
ATATATATATCTAAAAGGAAAAAAAAAAAGTTCTCCTTTTCTCTTTCCTTTGTTTTTGTTTTTTCCCTTAAAAAACCAAAAGATTTTTGTAAAAATTGTTTTTGAAAAAAAGAAACAAAAAAAGGCACTCAGTGGTGGAGATCTACCTTGGCCGCCACCGGCCAAAGCAGTAGGATGAGTATCAGCTAGCAAAAGGCCATTAGGAGCGTCAAGACATCATCGTCAGGTGTTGCGTGAGCAGGGGATGTGCGCCAGCGGTGGCAGGCTGTTGGGATCACACTAGTTGCAGTTTAGACTTGTGCAGCCGAGCAGTAGATACCCGAGTTCCACATAGGGTACAGTGAGGTAGGGGACAATAAACCCATGGTTTCCAGTATTTCCAGGATCACGATCTCAGCATCAGCAAGCGCTCCCATGGAGCGGGGCTATCAATGCGGGGTAGGCCTTGAAGAAGATCTTCTCCCCCTCAGGGGGTTAGGTGTTACCGGAACCCAAAGATCCTGTGCAGGGAGGGCAGAAAAGGCAGGAGCAGGAGTATCAGGCCATGCCTCTAGCTCCAGGGAGGGTAAATCCAAGGCCTCCAGGTCAGGAGGGTGTCTGAAAACATGAGTGCCACCATCTTTGCGAACTGACAGAGAAAATGGATATCCCCAGCGGTATGGCATTCCCATATCCTGTAGCGCTTTGGTGAAAGGGCGCACCGCCCTGCGTTTCGCCAGAGTTCTGCGAGAGAGGTCGGGGAATAAAGAGATTTGAGCCCCATCAAAGTCCAACGTGCCCGCAGCCTGCACCTTCAACATAATTTCCTCCTTGAGGGTGTAATAGTGCACCCTGCAGAGAACATCCCTAGAGCGGGGAGTTCGCATTGCGGAAGCCAGGCGTGCGGTGGACTCTGTCCAACTCAAGGTGGTCAGTCACAGGGCGATTAAGGAGGGTGTTGAATATGCCCAGCACTGTCGCTTTAAGATCACCTGCGCCCATGGCCTCCGGTATGCCCCGCAGCCTGATATTATTTGGCCTGCTCCTATCTTCAAGATCATCAATGTGAGACAGCATATCATGGTGATACTGATATTGTTGCTGTACAGACTTCTGCAATTCCCCCACCACCGAGGTAATCACAGGCATAGCAGATTCCAGTGTGCAGCCTTTGGTGGAAAGAATGCAAGCCCTCCCGCAACTCTGCCATATCATGTTTATGAGTAGTCTCCAATTTAGTGAACATGGCTGCAATATCAGATTTGGTAGGCAATAAAGCAAAATACTTGCGGAATGTAGTAGGAATCGTCAGATCTTCTCCCTCTGTGTCACTGTGGTCAGGAGACTCCTTCCCCCTGCTAGTGGGTGCAGACAGCAGCGATTCTGGTGAGGAGGGGAGACAGCACGTTTCTCCCTGCCCGTCGCCATCTTGGCTCCACGAGAAGACGAGCTGCCGGCCTTATGAAAAAAAGACTCCAGGTTTTTTTGCGACGAGGAAGCCCGCGGGTCATGTGAGCGGGAGCTCCGCTTTGAAGTCCGGCCCATGGGAGCAGGTGAAGTGCCCTTATTAAACGGTTCTGTGCGATGGTTCGCCCGGCACGCACAGAGCTCTGAGATTAGCGTCCGCTCGCGGCCATCGCCAAGCCACGCCCCCCTTTAATTTTTTTATGTATATTTATTTTGCACATTTGCCTAGTGATTTTGCTGTAGTCTGCCACACTGGCAACAACCGACATGATTTGAGGACAGAATGAAGAGCAGGGTGGGGAAGTGGCTACTTTTGTTTTCCCATGGTCCCTGTGTGTGTTGTAAAAAAGCCACCTCTCCTAACTCACTCCTGTGATGGACTATAATGTCAATAGAAATGAGTTAACTAAACATGAGGTTGTAGTCCATCACAGGAGGGTGCTTGGAACGATAGCTACTTTACAACACACACAGGGACCATAGGGAACAAAAGCAGGCACCCTCCAGAAGGAAGGACAGTCTCAGGATGAATTTAGAGATGATTTTAAAATCTACAGCTGAGTGATACACAAATAAGCTACAATTTTGTTAATAGGTTTGCATGCATTTTTAAGATTTAACTCCTGAGTTTAGTGTTACTTTAAGTTATTTGCTCTTTTTAGGTTTAAAACAGAAACCAGTAAATAAATGATATATCAGAAATTATGCAGATTAGTTTGGTATCCCAACGTAGAAGTAGCACAGTAAAGACTAGACCTCGCTTTTGCTTATTTCATCAAGCATCCTAGTCGTATTTTTTGGTATTTACTCTTGAAAAAAAATACTGCACAATAATGCAGGATGAGGACTCGGAAAGCACCAAGATTAATATCTGTCTATTCAATTAAAGTGACATTAAACCCTCAGATTTTTTAACATAAAACAATACTGTAATGTGTGCCTTACTGTAATCCATGGTTGTTTCCCTTCTTTTTGCTGCTCTTCCTTTTAAATCTGTATCTGTTCTCATGCTGGGCAGAACTTCTGTTTGGCAGCAGACTGCCTTGTCTCTGAAATAGATACATGGTGTCTGTGTGAAGGTTCACAACCTGAGCCAGCACTACAGGAAGAGGCACTCAGCTGCAAAGGGAAGTTATCCCCAAGCATGAGAAGAGATACAGATTTAAAAAGAAGAGCAGAAAAGAGAAGGGAAACTACCATGGATTACAGTAAGGCACACATTACAGTATTGCTTTATGTTAAAAAATCTGAGGGTTTAATGTCACTTTAAGTATAGTTTGATTCATTATGGATATACACCATCTTAGACTTAGATTTATCCAGCTCACATTCTGGGTTTAGGGAAACTGCAGCCTGTGAAAGAAAAGCAGCTTTAGTTTAATGCAAACCTTTTGTGCGGTACTGAATGAAGAAAATGAGTTTGTCACAAACAGTATGCACAATGATGCTGCAGATGTTTATGGAAATGCACCACAGCCAAGCTTCATAACATAGTATTCACTAGCACAGTTCATATTACATTCCCAACCATGAGTTAAATGATGACCTTTACATTAGCGGGGTCAGAACAGATTGCAGCCTTCCTGTACAAACTGTTCTTGATGTTTATACATCTTAAACCAACAGGCTGATCAAAAATGTAATTGCAATGTAAGTGATCATTCTGTGCTCTTCCTTCCCTTTGTTTTAATGTCTTAAAGGGAATCATGTGTGTTATTTTTTATTATTATTAGTAGAGGAACACAGCATTTCTCATCATAGGTATCATAAACAGTATGACATATTTTCTTGATGGCATTCAAACATACTGTAAATTCGAAGAGTCTCCCTATAATGATTAGCTGTATGAGCATCGCCCATGATGAACTACTGCTAAGAGAAAATCACTTGTAGTATTAAGCTTGCCATGCACTGGCCATTTGTTCTCATTTCCCTACTGGGCATTTGTATTCTGACAGTGGCACACCCACTGAATGGGTGCAGTCACCGTTTAGCCAAAACTTTTGGACTGCAATTGCAAAATCTACTACTTTGTGAAATGGCGAGCAGAGGGGGGCCACGCACTGGTCACACTGGACCAATGTATGGCCTAAGCCTTCTAGAGACTGTGTTTAGCCTGAGTTTAAAAACAATTGATCAGTGCTACACTGACTTTCAATGAAGTTCTATTGACATAACTGTCCATGTTGTCCAACCTAATTTTGTCTGGATTGGACAAAAATGCAAATACACATGAGTACCTTTAGATGATGATTGGTTAAAGTGCAGTTTGTTCATCTGTACCTTTGCTGTAAAAGGATATTACAAAAATGTTTATGATTTTATACTGCTGGTGTTTCTGAGGTCAAACAACTGGGACTGAAAATCCATTTTTGAGTCTGCTGAGGTGTTTTTCCCCCCCACTAAACCTTTAAATGAAAGCAGATATCCTTGGATGACCCATCCTAGGATAAAAGTCAATGAGTAGCAATGGGTTCACCCACTTGATAGCGGAAATAACTTTAGGATAAAGCAAATGGAAGGGAAGGGATGTTTGCTCAAAACATGTCCATTGGATTCATATGAGGTATCTCAGGTGTAAGGTATCTTTATTCACTTTCTGTGGGGGGAAGATGTTTGGTGGTCAGATTACTTGAGAAAGAGGAGCATCAAAACAAAAGAATCACTGTAGAATCTAGTATACAACAAGCACAGCCTGTATAGGTAATGGGTAAATATAGCTCCCCTATGTGCATGACATGCAGTATATAATAACAAGCAATATTTCATTAGAATAAAGATGCAATCAATGTTCTCATTCTGGAGGAAACTATCTGTGTTTATAGAGGACTGTTCCACAAGGAGTGTATATGTGGGATTATTTTTTAATATGATAGATTGATGGCTTTAGAACATTTTTCACTGTTGGACATACCCATGCACTCCTTCCCATGTGTCCAGTTTTGCTTGTTGAATAGTTTGGAGTTCTTTCAAGAGTAAACTGGCTTAGGATCTGTCATCCACAATGCAAGCCTTTGGTCCATTTTCAACAATTATTAAAGAAAAAAAAAAGCAAAACAGCTGTGCAATTTTTTCAGACCTTCAGCTTATGCCTTTGCACAACTGTTAAACCAGAAGCATCTGCAATATCAGAAATTCTTTAGGGTATCGTAAAAGGCACATTGTTTAAGAGCAAAGCTTCCTAAACGTAAAATAGAATGTTTCTGGGTCAGCTCTATAATTAATTGTTTTTTTATTTTAAGTTTATACATTATACAAGTTTAAACTGTTTTTTATATTTTGAATTCAATATATTCTATTTTTGTTTTACAAATAAATATTTAAAGCAGAACTCTGCATTTTTTATAATATATAACCTGTCTTTGGTACAGTCTTAACAATCCAGGTCTCAGAAGTCATTATAGGGGGAAAAAGCCATCCACGGCTCCCTAGACATTCACACTTCCCAGAGAGAATTTTAGAGCTTTTTCAAAGCTCTCTTTACAGCTCTCACCTATTTCCTCTCCAACACACTCCATTCTGGTCAGCTGGCATCTTCCTCAAATACCCCTACTGGCTTGTTAACTCTCCACTGCTTTTTAAGGGGCCAGCTTCTTAACTAAACAATGGTGACACGTATCTCCTATTCAGGACCTTACTATTGAGCAATATACAATAGTATTACATATCAACACTGCTAAGAGAAAATCAGTTGCAATATATGCCTAATAAAGATTGTGCGTAATCTGAGTAACCAGGTGCCATTCCCCCACTGCTGAATTCTCAGGTACCTTAGTGATATTTGCCTGCTCATATGACCGTTTTATCTAGGCTCTACCTTTTTCATACAATTAAATAATTATTTTTGCTATCTTGCTCCACAGTCTGTTACTCTTCTATCTCTCACCAGTTTTTTGTAGTAAAAACATGATGGGAGAGGGATGAGGTATAGCAATGCACATAGATTTACTTAGTATTATTGTATCCCTGCATCCTCAGGGTAAAGGGCAGGTTCACTTTAACACTTTGCATGGTACATCTGTGCATTCACGAGAAATCCAAAAATGTTACTTTAAGGCCCATACAAAAAAAGTAAATTCACAAACTATGCAAATGAAAATATATTTACAAAGTGCAATAAGTAAAGAAATTTTTCTGTTAGAGACATAACTCTCAGAACAAGCAAAAAAATATAAATCAGTTCTGAGGTCTGGTTCACACCTAGCTGATTTATTGCACGGACTTAGCCACACAATATCGCGCAAAACACAGATTCACATTTAAGTCAATGGAGGCTGATCACACTTTTGCCTTCGTCACACGGGCGAAATGAGCGTTTATGATGGAAAATACTATAGGGAAAAAAGGTAACAAGTGGCTGTATTGCTGGCAATTACAATAGTATGCAGGCTGGGAGTCTTTTCTGTTGATGGTATTTCAAGTAAACCGCCACTGTAGTGATCCCCAAATTCATAAAGCTAATTTTTTTTAAACAGTGGAAAAAATTAAAAAGGAATCAAACATCATTGCCAAGTCCCTAAAAGCAAAGATCCCTGTGTAGATTTTGTCATAATCACTTTTGGAGTTCAGCCAGCAGCAAGGATTTCTGCTTTTGCTTTACTAACCTCTAGTCTTGTTTATCCACACCTGACCCCTGATGGTCATCTAAGAGTACCTCCCTCACATGGCCAGTGGCCTGATCACTCTTTCCCTTAAATTCTCCATTTATGTTGACTTCCAAGAATCAGTCACTTTGGCTTTTATGCTCCGCTACCAGTCTGTTTTTCTGTTTGAAGGCTGTTTGTATCCATCTTAACCAGCTTAAAACAGCTCTATAGTGTAAATTTATCTTTGAGGAGGCTGCAGCATATTTAACCCATGGTTGATAAATCTGGATAAGAACTTTATTACAAATTGGGGTGTTATATCTCTTACTATTTCCTGTATAGTTAATTATACTCCTATAAGTGACATCTATATTCTCACAGGATGGGGATTATTAAAATAAGTGACCCATTTTTATGATATCAGAAATCCAAAACATGAGCAAAATTGATCATTGTGATTCATATGTGATAACTCCTCTAAATGTTGGTGAGTTAGCTTTGTTCCATCAATACAATTACTGCTGATATTATTAGACTAAATAATGTGACGTAATACGTATTGTCCCTACATATATACAATAAATGATTAAATAAAGGGCTATAATGGAGTGAAATACATTTATTAACACATACCTTAACTCTACATATATTTAAAATGCAGGGTTACGGTAAATGTTAATAAATTTACTATTTTTGTATGCAATATTAATAGTTTTTTTTATGGGTGATGTAATATTTATTGCATGCTCCAAAATGTTTTGTTTTTGTTTTCCCATACAATACATTTAAGGATATCTATACCACAGAACAGTACTATCATACCCATGTGCTTCAGCCAACCCCCCGGGTAGATGATTATAGATATTACTAAGACACCTATAAAGTTAAAAGTTGCAATAGTCTAATCGGTTTATTTTCATTTTTGTTTTCCAGCTCTCTTGTATGGCTAAAGACAGTGTGACCTATTCTCCTCTTATGAATGATTCTCAAGAGATAGATAATATTGGGGCATTATTTTGGTAAATATCTCTCGTTAGATCAGACTTGCCTCTTATTCAGTGGTTTTATTTACCCACTACCAAATGTTAAGAGCCTTGGATCCTGCAGGACAGTCTCCAAGATTCCAAGACTGTCTCACAAGATCTGAGACTCTTGGCAACTATGCCAGAAGTACCTGTGTATTGCCACAACTATCTCGTATAGCCACATTCTTCTGTATTGCACATGTGTTGCTTTTGCTTTGCTGCAATTGCCAGCCTATTTCTATTATATTGTCAAAAATGCCTGTCTAATTACACTTTTCTCTTGTATTGCACTGTACTGCCACAGTAGTATAATATGTCTTGTGCAGATTAAATATTTGTCAGTTTCAGTAAACCTTCTGCAACGCATCATCCCTATCACAAGCACTATGTACCCTCTGACGCACTATTCACCAAGACTGGTAGTTATTGTAATAGTTTGACAGGCTGATATATTTACACACACACACTCAGCATTCACACACACAATAGGTTGGACTTGATGGACTTATGTCTTTATTCAACCTCAAATACTATGTAACTATGTAATTTAGGGGGTTATCACTAAAGAGCTGAAGGATCCAGCTGTAGCTTCGGCTGATACTTCAGCTCTCTTCGGCCGCCGGAGTGGTTCACTATAGCCTGTACAGCATCCGAAGACGGCCGAGCCGCTCAGCCGAGTCAAAGGCATATGCTTCGGCTCGACTGAGCTGAAGTGACAGCTGAAGGCCAGCCATTCGCCCCACAAATGACAGCTGGGTGGAGCCAGCTGTGATCTCACGACTGGCTCCACCCAGTTGTAATGACAGATCAGCATCCCCAGGTCCTGGCTTGGGGACGCTGATCTGTCATTAAACAATAACAACTGGGCAGTGCCAGCCATGACATCACGGCTGGCTCCACCCAGTTATTATTTTTTTGGACAGGACCTGCTAGAAGACTCTAGCAGGTGTTGGCCAATAGGAAACAGTTGGGCGGAGATAGCTGTCACCGCTAGCTCTGCCCAGTTGTTTTTAATTTATATTTTTAATCTTATTTTGTAACATTTTAAAAATAATTTTGCAATTAATTTTGATAACATTCTTTTCACTTATTTGCTATTCTTGGCTGAGTTGAAGTCCATCTGCACTTTGGTTCAGTCGATAATGAAGTTCATGTTCGGCTGTCCGAAGGCAGTCAATGTATGGCTGATTTCAGCCGATGTACGGCTGAAATCAGCCGTACTGAGCTGGAGTGAATAGCCGAATGTCGTTCGGCTATGTTCACTTCAGCACGGTGTGAATAGCAGAATGTCGTTCGGCTATGTTCTCTTCAGCACGGTTATTCACTCGGCTGCTTTCTGCAGCTGAGTGAATAAAACTGTAAATCTCAACATATCGAGTTCTCACAGACAATAGTAAAATGTATGTGTATTAATGTGTATAGAAGCCCATCAAAGGATGATACAGGGCAAAAAAATGCATGTTAGACATAAAAATATGTGCTTAAAAAGGCAAATAAAAAGATTTGTACTTTTAAAATGCTAAAGCAAGTAACCTAAAAATATCTATGTGTAGAAAACATCATCAAGCATTCAAGTGCCCCGGGATATTTTTTGTTTTGTTTGTCGCTTCTATAATGTTGGTCACTCCCGCACACCGCAATCAGTGGTGTCAAGCATACTATGCAGTCACGCCAATGTATGACACCAATCCATTCCTTTACTAGAACTGGCCTGTGTTGGTGTAGCTCTAGTTCGGTTCTTCAAACAGCAATTGCCCAAAGGAACTGAAGGGAGGAGCAGCACATCCAGCTACTTTCAAAAGAGATTGAGGATTTGAAAGCGTGGGGGTTTATTGATTACAGAGAAGTATCTATCCACCCTACCAGTATTTCCATATGAATACACCACACCCGCAGCAATATATTTTATTGCAAGTAGCATCCTCCCCTTCAAGAAGCATATTTACCTCTCCCACCCTGCTTGCCAGTAGGATACTTAAAAGTACAGGCTAGAGACAGAAAGGAAGAAAGGGAAAAAAAAAACACAGGAGTTCCCACCTCCCCACCCAGAACCCACAACCAACTATGACAATCCGGGCGTAAGAAAATGATAGTAGGTAGGAGGATATCATGCCCAGAAGAGGTCCACTAACAGTTGTCAGGGTCGCCCAATAGGTCCCGGCCTTCATTCAAAAAGAGAAAAGAGTGCCAGTAAAACCAGGTTTTGTTGAAGGCATCCATGCAATCCTGGCGTGAATATATCATGCTCTCAAAACGATACATTTCCTCAACTTTACGCAGCCACATAGTGATAGAAGAAGGGGAATTAAGTCTCCAACAAGCTGGTATGTAAGATTTTGCTGCATTAACAAGATGCCTCAAAATTGGTTACCGATAGGCCTTTTTGGGAAAGGGATGGTGATATAGTAGAAAAAAGGCTGGGTCTCTAGGAAGGGGAAAATCCATAAAATGTTGAGAAATCGCAAGAACCCTATCCCAAAAGTCCCAGTACATTTTAAAAACTGATTGCCATTTCTCGTCCACTGTCTGGAAGTATTTTGTCGGTCCTACATCTCTTAAGGGTAGCCATGTAGGTAATCAGGAGGTGGAACTTAGCAATAGAGGAAGATACAGTTGTGTGAAAAAGTGTTGGTCCCCTTCCTGATTTTTCATTGTTTTGCACGTTTGTCACACTTTAATGTTTCAGATCATCAAACAAATTGAAATATTAGTCAAAGATAACACAAGTAAACACAACATGCAGTTTTTAAAGGAAGGTTTTTATTATTAAGGGAAAACAAAATCCAAACCCACATGGCCCTGTGTGAAAAAGTGTTTGCCCCCTAAACCTAATAACTGGTTGGGCCACCCTTAGCAGCAAGAACTGCAATCAAGCGTTTGCGATAACTTGCAATGAGTCTGTAACAGCGCTGTGCAGGAATTTTGGTCTACTCATCTTTGCAGAATTGTTGTAATTCAGCCACATTGGAAGGTTTTCGAGCATGAACTGTCTTTTTAAGGTCATGCCACAGCATCTCAATAGGATTCAGGTCAGGACTTTGACTAGGCCACTCCAGTCTTAATTTTGTTTTTCTTCAGCTATTCAGAGGGGGACTTGCTGGTGTGTTTTGGATCATTGTCCTGCTGCAGAACCCAAGTTCGCTTCAGCTTGAGGTTCACGAACAGATGGCCGCACATTATCCTTCAGGATTTTTTGGTAGACAGCAGAATTCATGGTTCCATTTATCACAGCAAGTCTTCCAGGTCCTGAAGCAGCAAAACAGCCCCAGACCATCACACTACCACCACCATATTTTACTGTTGGTATGATGTTCTTTTTCTGAAATGCGATGTTACTCTTACGCCAGATGTAATGGGACACACACCTTCCAAAAAGTTCAACTTTTGTCTCGTCAGTCCACAGAGTATTTTCCCAAAAGTCTTGGGGATCATCAAGATGTTTTCTGGCATAACGGAGACAAGCTTTTATGTTCTTTTTGCTCAGCAGCGGTTTTCGTCTTGGAACTCTGCCATGCAGGCCATTTTTGCCCTGTCTCTTTCTTATGGTGGAGTCATGAACACTGACCTGAACTGAGGCAAGTGAGGCCTGCAGTTCTTTGGATGTTGTTGTGGGGTCTTTTGTGACCTCTTGGATGAGTCGTCGCTGCGCTCTTGGTGTAATTTTGGTTGGCCGCCCACTCCTGGAAAGGTTCACCACTGTTCCATGTTTTCGCCATTTGTGGATAATGGCTCTCACTGTGGTTTGCTGGAGTCCCAAAGCTTTATAAATGGCTTTATAACCTTTTCCAGACTGATAGATCTCAATTACTTTCTTTCTCATTTGTTCCTGGATTTCTTTGGATCTCAGCATGATGTATAGCTTTTGAGGATCTTTTGGTCTACTTCAGTTTGTCAGTCAAGTCTTATTTAAGTGATTTCTTGATTGCGAACAAGTGTGGCAGTAATCAGTTATTAGGTTTAGGGGGCAAACACTTTTTCACACAGGGCCATGTGGGTTTGGATTTTGTTTTCCCTTAATAATAAAAACCTTCCTTTAAAAACTGCATGTTGTGTTTACTTGTGCTATCTGACTAATATTTAAATTTGTTTGATGATCTGAAACATTAAAGTGTGACAAACGTGAAAAACAATGAAAAATCAGGATGGGGGCCAACACTTTTTCACACAACTGCATGTCAGCTGCCTTGTGTGGTAATCCAATGAAATACCTTTACATTTACAAAGCTCTATAAGGGTGGGGGACTTGAAAAATACACAAAATTACATAGGGACAGGGACCAACTGGACCATAGAAACCAGGGCTGGATTTATAATATTTTCTATCCTAGGCTAGCTACCTTGTGCTGCCCCCCTTCTCCCCATCCCCTGTGCAACAGCAAATGTACTGACTGTCATGGTCTGTTGTATGTAACAGAGTATGTACGCTAGTATGCTAGTATGAGGGGAGGAAAAGGGCTGATTGTTTTTATGTTGAGGGGGAGACATGCTGGGAACTTGCAAGAGCTCAGTTCTCTAGTTGGCGGATTGACATAAACGACGATAAAGTCACCACTGTTAGGCAGAACAGATGCCACAGTAGTGACATAACACATGACAAGAAAAGAGAAAAAGCTGCCCATTCCCCCATGTGCGCCACGCTAAAAAGGAGGTCTGAACTTTAAGTAAAGGGAGGGTGGTGGAGAGCAACTCTGGGGTTTCCCTCTCCCCCTCAAAGCCTCAAAGAGCTTTATAGCCACCCAAACTCCCTCAGAGCCGTTCAGCTTCTCTCTCTTCCCTAGAGCCACATAGGTCACATAGGTAAATGCACCCCACAAAGCCCCCCTCCTCAGCCACCTAATTCCCCTCCTCTCTTTTATTCCAGTGTATGCCAAAGCAATCCTGCTCATTTTGAATCTTTCCAAAACAAAAATGTAAACATATATATTTTATTCCAGTGCACATAGTAATTAAGATAGTGAAATGTATCTAGATATATGAAGCATTACAAAACCAAACTATTTTGTATGCTACAAGATAGAGTACAAATTTTTACCAAATACCTTATGCATAAAAAGAACAGAAGTGGTAAAACAACATCAGGCCAGTTACAACTCAAATATGTTTCATAAATAAAAATATTCTTAAGGGATTGTTTGTAAAGTTGGCATTGTCATTGAAAAGGTGAGTACAATGCTGACTATATTCTTTGAGTTAAAAAGCTACTACATAGCATTTGCAGCATTCAGGTAACAAAGATGTCTTCATTTTTGCAATATCACAGTGTGCTGAAGTGAAATTGGAATCCCAAGGTGTTCATAAATGACAGTAAATTGAGAGATAAGCAAGTTATCAGCCCGCTGAAGTCACGATTCATTGGGCTGTAGTTATCAAGTGTTTAGGTGGCTGGTGTAACAACAAAAGGTCACAGTCTGTTGTGCAGGAATTGAATCACATAACCGTTAAATGAAATGCTACTGCGACTTCTGCTTTCACTTGAATTACTTCCTCAATTATACAGAATGGGCTATTGTAGCTTTCTAGCACCGCAAAGCTGGAAGGTAGATCTGTGGCACAATAAAACATCATTCTGAAATAAATACCCAGAATATGTGTGTTAAACAGTACTGTTCATGTCAGGCTGTTTCCTTAGTTTATTATCAAGAGGAATAAACTCCCTAAATTTTGTATTGTACTAAGCATTAGGTGGTCAATATGGTCTTGGTTACATTCTCTTTTACCTGGATACCCCTTAGATTCTATTACACATTTTTCATAGCTTAGCTTTACATATTGCTTCCTTGTTCCTTCTTATTTTTTCCTTGTCCTCTTCAAACGCTCTAGACATTTGGAGGTGTAGAAATTCCCCTAACAGCTTGGCAGCTTGAGCTAACAGCAAATTGTATACGTGACATCATTGGGGGAAGGTGTAATTCAATGAGTAAGCCAAATTCCATAAATATAAATGAGAGCAGAGAGGAAGATTATGCAGACAACCACTGAGCTTGCTAATATCATATGATACAGTTAAGGTGAACCTGTGCTCTGTTCTAAAGTTTTAAAGTGCCGGTATAACCAAGAAGGGTATAGTGAAAAGGGACTAAAGGAACCAGAAAGCAAACTCACTGAACTAATGCAAAAGACAGTAGAGCCTTCTTATAACATAAGGCATTCACAAATGTCATTCTATCACTTATCCCAAAATTAATAGGATTATTCCTCATTTCAGAATAGTGGGCAGAGTCATGCAAACCATATATTGTTGCCCCAAAGAACAGCTGTAGATTCAAAACCCCTGGTGTACAGTGCAGATAAAGCCTAATGCTAAGTAATTTACTAAGGTGTTTCAGCAGGTTTTATGGTCATTATCAGTGCAGGCTCTACTGTGGAATGCACTGGTTCAATGATTCAATGGGGAGCTTCTGTTTCTTCTCACCATAACCTTCTGGATTATAGTGTCTTGTTGAGTCCCAAGCCCTTCACCATAGCCACTATGATTTTCTGCACTGCACTGATGATGGCCTTCAACAGCTGAATGCAGTTTGCAATACATGGCTCCATAATGTTAGGCTGTATCTGTACTATAAACCTGCACTTCTGGTTGTACAGTTGTTTACTGGGGCAACAATAAGTTGCATGGCTTTACCCAATATTCACAAATGAGGAATAATCCTCTTATTTTTTAAATATGTGATGAAATGAGACATGTTAATACATTCTCTTCTAATAATGCTATATTGTGCTGTACACTGGTCCCGTGGTCCCAAGGGCTTTTTGATTTTTTAAAATTATTTTTCACCAAAACATTCTGGGTTAAACTGTCTCAGTGGGTCCCAAAACCTACTTAATTGAAGTCATGGTTAACATACACCGTAATATTGATGGTCAAATGAGGAATAATCTTCTTATTTTTTGGATATGTCATGGAATGAGACATGTGAATAACTTTCTGTTCTAAGAAGGCTGTACTGTGATTCACAAAGTTTTGAAATAAAACTACTGCCTATGAGCAGAAATTTTCACCTGGGACATGCAAGAGAAATCCATCTGAAGGGTGGACAACTGTAGCAAAACACCAACAGGCCCATATAACAAAACAGTAGAACGGGGGAAGCCCGAAGTTCAACATGCTGCCTGTAGGACCTTATGCCCGAAGCTGGCATCGGGTGAGGTCTGAGCATCCACCTGGTAAAACTGTAAGAGACCGTGTAAACAGAAGGCCAGTTGGCAGCCTTGCAAAATCTAGAAAACAGTTGCCTGATGCTGAAATGCCTAAGAATCACTCACAGACCTAGTAGAGCACGTCATGACAGGAAAAGGTGGAACCTTGTCTTCTAGACAATGATCTATCTGAACAAAAAGCTTGTTCTTCCTTATGGAGGTCTTTATCTTAAAGGATCTTATTTATAATAATATAAGTAAGGTTAATATACTCTGTTTCCCAGAAAGAAGTTAATTACCCTCATTAAACTTGGTCCAGCAAATGACATAGGAATAAAATATATAAAATCAAACATTTCAATAGTGGGGTTTGTTTACTAAAGGCACATAGGTTGTTCACTTTGCAAGGGATATTTTCCCTAGCTTAGTGAATGTGGTGAAAATTCACTTTACAAAGAATACGCAATCAGGTGCAAGGAAAAAAATAAATAAAAAAAAAACCCAGAATGAATGATTGCACATGATTGGATGATGAAACTCAGCAAAACTTCACCTTGTTCATTAAGGGAAAATTCCCTTGCAAACTAAGCAGCTTATTTGCTCTTAGTAAATTAACCCCAAAAATACCCCTTTCAGGTGTTCCTTCACTTCTTGTCCAGAAGACAAGAGGAAATCTCTCTCTCTCTCAGAGAGTGATCACTGGAACAGGTGCCCCCACAGGAAGATTTGCCATCTTTTCCTATTCTGGTGACAACTGTAAAATATTGGACACTGGAAATAAAGCTGGAAAACAAATGTCAGAAACACAAAGTAAACTGTAACTTTGCTTTACTCTGTTAAGAGACGTGTGGCAAATTCATGTAAAAGGGGTCCTGAACCTGTCCAAAAAAATATATAATCTTTTTATCTGCACCATTACAAAACACTCATTTTACTGCACGTTACTGCAACACATTAATGTGAATCCAGCCTAATTAAGGTTCCGCATTTGCAAATAAAAGTATGTACCAGAACTATATGAAACATTATTTGAAGTGAAGAGGGGACCCCATGGACTATAGGATCTCAAGTCTGAACCACTGGCCTTGGCTTGAGCATTATGCTTTCATTTTTAATTTGTGCCATATTGCTGTCTTTTTCTGTAAATTAATTTACGCAAATTATTTAGATTTTTTTTATGAACACCTGGCTGGTATGTTCCCTTTTAAACTGAGGTTTACTTAAGCAGCTCAGATAGTGTGTATTGAGTCTGCACATTTTTTCTAAAATAATACATTCTAATTTCAATTACTTGATTAAAACCTGCCTGCTGACCCCTACTGAAACTGCAGCCAAGTAAAGTTACTTACATACCGTGCATTGAGTCACTACAAAATGTAATGGCTTATTTTTCGGAAATAAAACTGTAAAATTGATTTCAAATTTATAAACCTGTCTTTTGTGTCCTTGCTAAAATGTGGCCCACTAAAGCAATACATAGAGTGCATGTTCTGAACAACTTTTATGGCTTCTACTGAAAATTAATTGACAGCTTTGTAAAAGTGCTCACAAGTCTGTACAATATTTCTGTCTGTTATCTCAAAAAAAAAAAACCACAGCAATTTTTATTTGTTATTTATTTTATGTGATCTCTAATTTTAATCATAATTTTTATTTAAACTGTCAAATATAACTTTTAGCTTTGTTCAAATTAGAGTGAGTCAGTTGCTGACCGTTAGTTCCAGAGCCTGTATTGTCCCATCCCCTTATTGCATCCTTTGAAAACCACCCCCAGAAAAAAAGCCTATGCACCCAAGACACCACATACCTTTACCTCAAAGCATGAAGACATGCTCTGACCTGAAAGGTGCAGCAAGGCAGGCTAGTAGCTTCAGAAAATTATTTTCGTTCCTGGGGACAGGAGCAATTTTGCCATTTTTGCAATGTGTTTGTTTAACCATAATTTCCATCTTCCACATTCATTGCATCTACACATATTATATACCGTTTTTTGTAGGACAAAAAGGGCTTTCATTTGATATGACATATGCATATATACATTTTTTTTATAATGTATACACAAGCAATGAAACTAACAGAAAGTAATTAAATAATTTATTATTTTATTTGTCCTGCTTTATAGGGTGTATCATATTGGATTTCAGTTTATTTGGGGAGTTATAGGCCACAACATTCAAGGAGTGAAGTAAAATTTTAGTGTGCAGCAATTTTAGAATGTGGTGTTTGTCTCCTATCTTTAATAGCCTCCTCTGCACTTTATTTTCTTTTCCTTTTTTTCATTTTTAAAAATGTAAAAAACTTTTTATTTAAAAAAATGTTTTAAACTAGGGGGCACTTAGGGGTATTTTTTTTTATTTACAGGGGCTTTGATACTTATTATCTCTGAGGAGAATACAGTATTCTCCTCAGAGATACTTTGTATCAGTTTGTAACACACTGTGCCAGCTCACAGCTCCAAAACACCTCCAAAGGACCCATCAACAGCAGTAACTCAATGAGTGCTGGTCCCTTCACGGACCAGTGCTCATTGTACCGCATGATGGAATTATTCTGTCACTTTATTTTAAATAGAGAATACTCTGCACCCTATTTACCACCAGATTACTGGGGCCCTGAATTCATCACTAAGCACCACCAACTGCCAATTCCCTGTCCAATGAAAGTGACTTTTCTTCCCACTAAGGCAGTATCACTTACAGCAGGACTTAGCCACAGGCACAGGAAAAGTCAGGCCCCAGTAACTAATTGAAATTAAATCAGAAAAGATCAGTGAGGAAGCATTTTGGCTAATACAGGTCAAATCCGATATCTTGCGGTGTCTGCTGTTATACAAAACTTGTACTTCTAAATGTTAAAAATTAAGTACAGGTTCCTGGTCAGAAAAGTGGGTTTAATTAGAATTTGAATTATGTGGAAAGCTGGTCCCTGGCCATGGGCTTGGCAGCAGTTGCTATAATTTTTAACCTGGTTGCTAGGTCACAAAACTGATAGCCAAAAATGCTAACTTACAATCTAGCAGATCAGACAAAATAAAGTTCAAGTCAGGTCTCGGGGAGTCTGGATAGTTGCCAAGGAAATGGTTTTCTAATTAAAACTCACTTTTCTTAAACACCCATTTTATATGCTAAAATCCTGGCGCAAATAGCTGTTCTGGGAGTTTTGTCCTAATTAGGAGAGTCCTGGTAATTACTACGTGCTGGGACTTGTGCTGGTCAGATTTGGTAATGATGTACAATAAAAGCATGCTGGAAGAAGAAGGGATCTGAAACACTGGAATTCATTCATTAACGGCAACAAAAAATTAGTTATAATACCAATAACAACCATCCAATTTCTGTTTTCTTAGGTATGCTTTTATTGCAGAAAATAACTTTCATCATTAAGGGGTATGTTTATAAGCAGTGCATGTAACATACTGCAAATGTATCTTTCTGTTACATGGGTTTTAACTTACAGTGATTGATTTACCTGAAGTGAATGTTTGCTGAATGTTACATTCACTGCTTTATAAATATATAAAAATTTAGCCATTTTGGCTTAAAGGAGAATTATGGGGAGAGTAAAATACACTCACCCCCATAATTAGAGCCGATGTGTGACACTGAAGCTGTCACACATCGGCTCTGTAGATCGAGAACTGAGTGATCACATACCGCCAATCGCTGAGGTTCTGTTCTTCTCAATGCAGAGAGTAATGACTGCAGGGATTCCCCCCTCCCCTCTCTGTTCCTCCAATGCTGACTAGAGAGGCGGAGCCAGCTGTCAACCAGGTAGGGGGGTGGCCCTAAAGAGAACTATGGCAAAAAAAGTTGGACCACAGTTCTCTTTTAATTCATTGGTGTAAGACAAAATCAGATAATTTTTTGGTGGCTTTTAAAAGTGTAAAATACTTTGAATAGCTTCTAAGGGTTATGGAAACCCCTTTCAACTATTGTAGATCTGTTATTTTACGAAAAAATGCTCTTGTTTTAACCACTTGCGGACTACTGTATTTTAAATGACTGGTTTGCTGGCGCATCGTTCCATAACTGTACATCATGCCATGGACGGGTGTGTGCACATGGCCACTGCTGTCACTCTCATTAGATGGCGGAGAACAGTGACTTTAGACTCAGGGCTGATCGATCCAGCTTTGTGTACTATGTTCGGTGTGACTGGTTATCACAGCGATCGCATGGCAATATTTACATTGCCAAGCTCTCCCCTTCCTCTTACATCAGAGGCAGGGGAGCATAAAGTGAGTAATCCATTCATTACTTACTAGTAAAAGAAGCTGCAGTAGCAGAAAAAAAATAAAACACTAAGGGGGTTATTCACAAAGCTGCCAAAGGCAGCCGAGTGAATAACCCAGCCGAAGTGAAGTGAGCCGAACGCTGTTCGGCTAGTCACTTGTGGCTTGTACAGCTGATTTCAGCCATGCATCGGCTAAAATCAGCCGTACATCGGCTACCTTCGGCTGCCTTCAGTCAGCCAAGCATGCTCTGCATGTTCGGCTGAGCCGCAGTGCAGAAGGAGTTCAACCCAGCCCAGCCAACATCTGTATCGACTGAGCCGAAGCTCCGGCAGCTCACTCACTGCCGTTTGCCCCTTTTCTCATTGGGGCCGAATGGCAGTAAGTGAATAGAATAGCCTACGGCTAGAATCGCATCCGCTCGGCAATTCTGCTTGGTACCTCCGCGGTAATAGAAAAAGAGTGAAATGAATAAAAAAAAAGTTTAAAAATAATTTAAACATGTAAGAAAATAGGGAAAAAATGAAAGTAGTTTAAAGAATAGAAAAAACAAACAAAATTAAAATAATAAAAACAAATGCCGGCAAAGATGCCAGCAAAAGAAAAACAATTGGGTAGAGCTAGCAGTGATAGCTAGCTCCACCCAACTGTTTTCTATTGGCCGGCACCTGCCAGAGTCTTTTAGCAGGTCCCATCCAATGAATAACAACTGGGTGGAGCCGTACGTGATGTCACGTCTGGCTCTGTCCAGTTTTTATTGTTTTTTGACAGATCACCATCCCTAGGTCATTTGGAGACGCTGATCTGTCATTACAACTGGGCGGAGTGAGCCGTGAGATCACGGCTGGCTCTGCTTAGCTGTCATTTGCGTGGAGATCAGTCGGCTTCGGCCAATCTTTCTCCACGCCTCGGCTGTCACTTCGGCTCATTCGAGCCGAAGCATATGCCCTTGGCTCAGCTGAGCCACCTGGCTGCCTTCGCTGCTGTATGGGCTATTGTGAATAGCCCGTACAGCAGCCCTTCGGTTCGACTGAACTGAAAGGCAGAGGCAGCCAAAGAGAGCCGAAGCATCAGCCGAAGCTACGGCTGTATCCTTCGGCTCCATGGTGAATAATCCCCTTAGTGACAGTATACAACGATCAACTAAATACAAAAAGGAAAAATAGATCAAGAACATAAACCATACTACCCTAAATGCATCCCAACAAACCAACACCATCTAAAAATTTTTTTATTTCTAAGCATATATCAAGCCTAATTAGCAAAATTGTGCAAGTGTGAAATTAGTAATTATGCAGGTATAGCAGTTTTGCAGAAATCACTGTGCTCAGCCTTACTAGAAGGGTTTCACACTTGCAGGCACAATTCAACTGCTTCCAGGCATCTATTTTTTCCAGTTGGCTCCTATGCAAAGAGAGTAGATGAAGGTGTGCTGCATACACCCCCTGCAGTAGCATATTAAGGGAGCGCCATAACAATTGCAAAAAGTTTTCTAACCTGCCTGATCACTATTTTACCTAAAAAGCCTTGGCTAGTAGCATCTGCAAGTGCCTCATAGAGATTATAGTCTGACTTGCAAAGGGAACCTGTAGACAGTAGGTTCGGGTTCGCTGCTACCATGGGTTTTGTAGCAAATATTCTGGGTTCAAAATTTATTTTCTGACAAATTTATGTGCAAGTTCACCAGAACTATTTTTTTATACAATAATGCAGCAAGGTTGGAAGGGCCAGCAAGGGGGCCTTTGGGTAACCTGGTCCCCTTACTATAAAGGCAGGGCTCAAAGCAGCCATAGTGACGTGTCAGTGTACTGGAAGCTGCTGTAGGGAAAAATAGGAAGGGTAAACACACTCCATGGGGAGAAATCATTCCCTTGCTTGCTTTCTTTTTTTTTTTTTTATTGAAGGCTTTTATGTCTTAAATTATTCATTTTTTTGGGGTTGATAAGTCTTGTCAATGGCAAAGTGCCTTTTTTTTTACTTTTTAAAAAAGAGGACTTGTTTCGGAGAGGTGGTATTCTGGGGTTTTATTTTTTATTTCATGGCACTGTATATAGCTTTTTAGTTAATGTAATAGGGACCTATCTTTTTCAAGTTTAGGGTGCCCAATGCAAGTCATTTCCTTGTTGCTCTCATTAGGCTCAATTCATACAGCTTTAAAACAAGGATAAGGCATTCTAATTTAGCCATATCAGTGTCATTTTCAAATCACATTGGATTTAACTAACACAACTGTCATTTTTTTAAATAAATAGGTATACTTGTCCTTTGTGAATTGACTCATTAATTATTGGAGCTGCTTTTTGTTCGCAACATTTTGCATTGCTCTGTGGTAACTATTGTGCGCTAAAGTATTACACATTCACCCCTGCCCCCCATAGCATTATTGTATAAAATAAAGCTAGGCAGTCTATTCACCACCAAAAAATACTATATTGACAGACAGGCCTAAAGTGAGAGGCATTTTTTTCCCTTTTAAGACACTGCAGTGCGGTGCTGCGATAAACAATACTATTCTAAAGTATATCATTAAACTGTTAGGTTGTTTCATGTCTGGGTGAATTTCTTTTAAAGATGCCACCTGCCTATGTCTATTAACTTTGTTGTGGCTGCAAATTCTACTGGTCAAGATAGACTTAGTACTGTCTGTTGTAAAATGTGTTTGTTCTGCCATTAAAATAATCTGATTAAAACTTTTTTTGTTTAACTGAAATGTATCAGATTAGGGTGCCACTGCTGTATATAACAAAAATATTTCTAAAAGAAAAAACTCAATCGAATATCCACTGCCAAATTACAATGTCTCTGAGGCTTTCTGTAAAAATCGTTCTGTTCCTTTTTTTTCAATACAGCTCTCACAGGCACATAAATAGGCTCTCACCCCACTGTATCATATTTGTTTTTGCATTGGTACATGTCCCCCATGGTAGAGCGTGGCTTCCTATGCCTTTTGTTTGACAATAGCTTTCTTAGCCCCACAAATAGCTAGAATTAAATAATATAGAATTATATATTTCAATGAGGCTTGTAACAAAGTTTGCGAATGTTGAACTTCAATCAAAATTTGTGCTTCGGTCAGATTTGTTCATCCCTTGTAGTTAGCTCATCAACAGAAAGCTAACACTGTCAATATATCGCAGGCAATCTAGATGGCCCACTCCTACCCAAACAACATTTCACCATTCCAGCACCTGAGTACTGAGATGGGAAATTACAACCAATCAGCTTCTAGCATTCATTTGAAAAGCTTAGCTGAATACAAGCTGATTGGTTACTATGCAAAGCTTCTCCAGATTCTGTCTTCTCCAGTTTTAATAAATTCCCCGTCAGTAGGTTCAGATAAAGGGTAAACATCCGAGGCCTCCCACATACCAGCTTGGTGCCTGGGTTATCCATTGTTTTCAAGTAGGGGGCGTGCCTAGACCAATGCTAATACCAATTTATAGAATGTCGGTATTCAAATAGAGATGTATTTACACAGAGATGGGATAGGGTGGTCAGAAGAAGCTGCAGTAATGGATTGCAGGTTCGGCGACACTGTTAAGGGATGGACAATTATCATTGTGTAACTGCTCTACACTGTCAGTATTATCAGAATGGTCGCAACCATGACCAAACCCTTATTCCTGAGCGGGGCTCCCAAAGCTTAGTCACATTGCTAAAGTAGAACAATCCTATTATAGCAGGGGTGCCCACAATTTTTCGTCTGGAGATCTACTTTTCAAATGACGAGCTCAATGAGATCTATCAAAGAAAAAACACCTTTATTTAAAAAACAAGCACATTAAAATTGTTGCTGGGACTACTGCCTCTCTCTCTCTCGCTTGCTCTCTCTCCTTGCTCTCTCCCCTGTATCTCTCTCTTTCTCCTCTCTCTGCTGTCTCTCTCTCTTGGCCGTCTCTTCTCTCCCTCTCCTCGCTCTCTCCCCTGTCTCTCTCTCTCCTCGTGCTATCTCTCTCTCTCCCGTTCTCTCTCTCTTTCTCGCTGCTGTCTCTTCTCTCTTTCTGGCTGCTGCCCCTTCTCTCTCTCTGCTGCCCCTTCTCTCTCTTGGCTGTCTTTCCTCATCGGCACTGCAGCAGCTTCTCAGGTCTCCTCTCATGTGCGCTGTCCTGTCCTCCCATGGTGCTGGTGTGGCCGACGCTGCAGACAGGGAGAGGTGTCCCACCCCTTCCTGTCTGTAGCGTCTGACACATTCAGCCACCTTAGCACTGTGGGAGGGAGCTTAGGTCAGTGAGCTGATCGCGATCCACCAATGTTCGCTTTGCGATCGCCTGGTAGATTGCGATCTACCTAATGGGCACCCCTGTATTACACCAATAGATTTACCTGTACTGACATTATTTATGTCACATAATTACATTACTGAGGACACTATTAATTGTTACACCCCTAATGCAGGTACTTACAAAACGATATTTGTCTGATTTTGTTGTCACTGAAAATGTCTCTAAAATATGTTTTGGTAAGTATAACGTTATACTCACAGTATAAATGGTTTCTTTAAATGGTCATCTCATCTATGAATTCTGTGGTACCATGCTCCTGAACATTCAAATATCTTTATATGTACAATCTTCCTTTTATTAAAAGTCTCCGCTGTGCCTTTTTCAGGGTGAAACTCAGAAACGTTCAAAGCTAATTATTTTTCGTTTTGTTCCCTGTGATGCAGAAATAACATTTGAACACATTTGCTTTTCATCTGTTCAGAAAGCCCATTTATCTGAAGCATTGGATACAGCAGAACTCTGTTGTATTGCTCCTGAGTCAGAACATATTGTTTAATATTTCATAGATTACAGGCAGTAAAACATCTTGCTGGAAGCAATTGCACTTGCATGATATTTATTGGGTGTCGAGACAAACAAGCTTGTAGCATTTTCTTTTATAGTTTATCTGTAAAATAGCTCAGTAGTACAGAGGGGGTGTTTTATGAGTCAGCAATTTAGGTAATTGGGCTAGAGCAATATAAAAATTAGATTAATTATAATTAGCAGGAATTTGCTAAACTCATTACTAGCTTTTCTTTTTTCTTGTTCCCCGGGTTCATTGCCAAAATATATTGTATAAGGAATATAAGAACAGAATATGGGAATTGCATGAATACATATCAGATATGTTTAAAGACTTCAAATACATCAAACCATATTGCACAGACTTCTTACAAAGGCGAGGGTAGGTGCATGTCTAATTGGTGGTACTATACAAGTTCATGAAGCAAAAAAAGCCAGCATGCCAAGATGAAATCCAGACAGAAACTTTACTTATCCCATATTAGTATAAACACTGACATTTTGCGGACACAGAGCCCCCCCTTTATCAAGTTGACAGAACAAAATCAGCAACTACAGTGCATGTACAGTATACATCATAGAGGATATACAGCAAATCAATAAGCAACATGTGAAAGATCCAAAGATCCAATCAAGTTGCTCCTGACAATAACAGGGCACCACACAGCTAAACCATGCATAACCCAGTAAAACATGCTAAATCACTGTCCAAAATGTAAAGCGAATGTAGGGAATGTAAAACTAGTAAGCTCCTACCTGTTTTTAGCCCTGCATTCAGGATGGAGAGTGGGAACTCTGCACTAGATGCACCGGGTGGTGCATCTAGTGCACAATAGTGTGCTATCCTTTTAAAACTTGAAATTCGTTCCACTTCCACTGCACTGCAATTGACTTACCACGCATGCACAAGACCACTTTTCCTTTCTGAGCCATCCGATGTTGGATCAAGAATAGGTTGCTGGCCAATAGGGGATGATGACTGTAAAGCAGAACAAGACTGGGTTACAAATCAGTTGTCACTGTATAGCCATCATATAGTGCTTGAAAATTCAGTCTCCGAAGTACTCTTAGTAAGTCATGCTAATCTTTATAACATGGTATATGGGAGTCCTACTTTGAAAGGGGACAGAAGGGCACATTGAATCGAAGGATTGGAAAAAAGCAAATATTTTACTGTAGAACATGTTATACACATGTGCATTTCATTTTTTTAATAATTTGCAGACAAGCATCATTGCATTTTTTAGATTTCTCCATATTATTCATTTTTGCTTTGAGGCAATGATTTGCAGTTGTTTAGAGAAGATTTAGTAATAGGAAACATAAAAAAACTTATGTATTACCCTCTGTTAGTTTCACTATTTGCATAAGGAAGCCAAAATAGCCCTGTTTATGCTCTAACATGGCAAATGAGTCAAACAATTTATCATAATTTAGAAAAATGCTTTTTTCTCTCTGTGTTTTTTTTTCTGAAGTTTTAAGTGTTCAACAAAACACAAGAAATCTGCCCAAAATGGATTATTTTATGAATAAAAAGTGTTAAAGGGGACCTTTAATTAAACCTCGCACTGCACATCTATCATGAGCTAGCATTATCCAATTATGTTATCATTTTGACTAAAAAAGTACTTCATTCACATAAAAAAAAAAAAATTGAAACCCTTGAAATGTGGGTGGAATCATGTTAGCAGAGTCATCATTTTTTTTTTGGGAGATTCCAGCTGTAGAATTTCTTCATCATAATGTCTAGCTCTACCGTCTATATGGAGGTTTGTACTCTCATCCTGTTCCATACATTATAGTGGGAATATGGTACTTGAATGTTTGTTAGATATTATTGAGAAATAGTTCAAGCCTGAACTTTAGTCATACATACTGTATATTGTGGTTATATATTCATCATAAAAAATCATATTTTTTATGCAACTAGTGTAATCTCTGCAGGAAAAAACATGCTGACAAGAGGGGGGGATAGGGATTACTCTGTTTCTGCTAAGTAATCCCTGTGCCCTACAGTGGAAAAAATAGCAGGGGGTAGATGTGTATTTCTGGACTGCTGTATTTAAAGGGCATATTCAAGGTAGGGGGCATTGGGATGAGGTGCCTTGCAAGATTGAAGGCATGTGGCCTGGTATTGTTTAGGAGAGGGCCACATGTTCATTGGCCCCCTTTCTTGGCCACCCAGGCTATATGCCTCAATAAGGATCTATAAATTGTTTAGGGGGACCCCTGATATTTTTCTTAAAGGGACAGTACACATTTTAAAAAAGAGTATATTGTCCCTTTGAGGAAAAAAACGAGTGGGGTTCCAATTGGTATTGAAACCAAACTTGTATCCAGGCATACAGTCTGAGTGTCCATGAAAAAGAGGGTGGGGGATTAGTGTGAACTCCCCATGTCCTGAACCATGGCAGGCCACGTGCTCTCTACATTGAGAGGGCACCCTGCAAGAGGTAGCTATGAAGCTCCCCCACCTCCCCCTATGCAAGGCTCCGTGTCGTCATGTAAATGGGTAAAGGGGCGTTATTCCCTTAACCATAAAGGGATGTGGGGATCTGCAGGGTGGGAAAAATCTGAAATCCCCCTTTTAAATAAGGGGGCGGCCCCAAATATCTGGTCCCCTCTATGTGAAGGAGTGCAGGGTACATAGCATCCCTCGTTACTGATTCACACAGGATTCCCAGCCCATTTGCTTACAAACAAGCTGACAGGGATCTGCTGGAGAGAATCTATTATTTAGAGGCAGTACTGCAATTTGCTGACAATTACAAGCCAGTGAGGATCTGTGATTTAGCAGCAGCAGTGCTGCCACTGCTAAATGACACGTCCCCAGCTGCTGTTTAAAAAAAAAGTCACTTTAAAAAGAGTACATGATCCATCCTACTGCTTCAGGACTTCATGTGCAGGTTTAAGGCATCCTCAAAGCATGTCATTTAAAGGATTTGTGTATTGTTAATGTTGGCCTTTAAGTGGCATTAAAAGACCTTCCCCTCGCTAAACGATATTTCAATATTCTTTTGCATTGACACATGTCCCCCATGGCAATGCTGAGCTCCTCATGCCCATTTTTTTTTGACAAAAGCTTGCTAACTAGCCATGAAAAGAACTGAAAAGAATAACAAGATTCAGGTCCCCTTAGACTTCAATGGGCTTTGGAACAATGTTCGGGTTTAGAAGATTTTTTGCTGAATTCACTGAACCTCCTATGCACCTAACGTTACCTTGTGCACTCATCCCTATTAATAAGAAAAAACAGTGATAACTATACTCTCCTCATCCCTGAGCAAAACAGAACTGGTGAAGAATATGGGAATCCATTCAATCGAAGCTCAATCATCAGGATGTTAATATAGTATTTATTTTGTATGAATCACTTGTAAGCACATATCTATTGGAAACGGCTTAAAGATAGGCAAAAACATTCATATAGTAGATGAAACATCTTCATTAAATAAAAAGACTAGATAAAAAATTTGAAAAAGGAACAGTTCATAACTCATATCGGGAGCAAACATTGTTTTATTTTCTTTAGTTAAATCTGTTTTAATATTTATGGGGCTAATGTTTGAAATGTTTACTAACAAGATTTTTTTGTTTTTGTTTCCCATAGCAGCCAATCAAATTAGTCTTTTCATTTTCGAGCCTGAACTGCAGAAATGAGACAAGTAAAGTTCTAAAGTTTTTCTTCCTATAGCACATTTCCATATCTCATCCCCTTTAAGAATATGCACTATTACAAGTACAATAATAAGAAAGCAATTAAGTATAAAAAAGAAAGCCAACAAAATGAAAACGCAAAACAAATGCAAGAACGTGGAAACATATTCTTTACAAATGGTACAAAAAAAGTTACTTACAGTCATATGAAAAAGAAAGTAAATCGTCTTTGAATTCTATGGTTTTACATATCAGGACATAATATAAATTATCTGGTCCTTGGTCCAGACTTCAACCCGATTAAAATCCTGTGGTGCATAAACAAATGCCCACAAACATCAATGAACTGAAACAACGTTGTAAAGAAGTGTGGGTCTTAATTCTTTCACAACCATGTGAGAGACTGATAAAGTCATACAGAAAATAATTGGTCCAAGTTATTGCTGCTGAAGATGGTTCTGCAAGGTATGGAATCATAAGGCGTACTTTGTTTGTAAAATAAGTAATGCCATGGTGTAATACGTCATACGTTGTTGTTCATCTGAGGTTGTATTTACCTAATTTTAAGACCTGTTAAGGACCAGATGATTTTTATTATGTCCTGATACTTAAAACCATAGGATTCAAAGAGGATGTACTTTCTGTTCCACGCAAATTTATAAAAATTTACCAATATATATTTTCTTTCATATCTGAAATAATTAATAAATTAGAATCTTTGAAGTGGTGAAAAATATTTCAGGAAAAATGTCAAGACCCACCGACATGGGATTATTAGGCTCTGAGTAAAACAGCTGACACAGTGTAAAAATATGTTAAACTTTGTCTAACGTGTTCTAAAGGGAGTCAAGGAATGTGGATATTTTACAACATGAATCTGAAAATCAGAAGATGTTTGCATGTCCTGAGAATATTTCACCTTATTACATTTTCAATAAAATTGTTAAATAATTAAGGAACTAAAGTGATGTGCATTTTGCAGTGGATCTTGTGCTTTAGTATTGATGACAGATCCAATAAATCAAACTGACTGAAGCATAAAATTAAACACCCCAAGGTGTTAAGATTTCAAGGCAAAGATTTACGCTCATCATCAAATGTGACAGCTAGGTTAACCTGTCACTGTAGCGGGGCTATCCTGATATAGTGTTTTATTACATTGTTACAATATGGTAACCAGCAGGATGAGCACAGGAGCATTACGGCTATTATATGATAGACTATCTGTATACTTACATTGACTATACTGTATATAGCACACAAGCTAAAAACTGGAAGCCAACATCAGCGGAAATGTTGACACAAGAACATGAACAAAGAAATGATAAGTGTAAAACAACCAACAATTGTATATTTAAGGATCAGGATTTTTTTTTAGATCTAGGCAAAATCTAGGCAAAGCACAAAAGTGATGTGCAGTAGGAATATCTATTATCTTGAATGTGTTTTTTTTTCCTGGATGCACACAGGGCCTGATTTACTAAATGAGAAGGAAAAGAGCTGGGATACATTGTGGGATTCATGATCCCTGGACCTATCCAGCTGATTGTAAATTAAAGATGAACTCCAGCTACGAAAACTTTAATTTAAATATATTTCTCAAAATCCACAAAGGATATAAATCCACTTTGTGTGCACCAAATGCCTTTGCAAACCCCCAGCATTACCTTGAAAAAGTAGCAGTCACATCATCACTATGCTGCACACAACCTGTGCAGAGAGCAGAGCTGTGGGAGGTACCCAGCAGGTTCCACCCACTACAGACGGCCTGCAGAAAACTACTGGAGGGGGTGGATACAAGACCAGTCACCCTGCACAAGGAGAGAGTGCAACAGTGGCTGGCCTTTATTTTAGGAAACACTAACACAGAGACATTGTATGCTGGAGTAGCACTCAGATCTAAACAAAATAAATAAATACACAAAGCACACTATAATCCAAAAGAGGGGTCAACAAGGCCTATAGCGACAAGACTAACATCCTCACTGTGAAGCATGGTGGTGGCTCACTGATGTTTTGGGCGGGTGTGAGCTCTAAAGGCAGGGGGAATCTTGTGAAAATTGATGGCAAAATGGGGTGAAAAAATGTTTTCCTCCTTCTCTAATGTCCCTTTGAACGAACGAAACGAATAAGAAAGGAATAAGATACGAAAACAAAATGAACTACTGCTAACAAATTTCGGAAACGGAAATTCGGATTTGTTTGCATTTGTTATATCTGTAATTCGGAATTCGGATACATCCGAATTTCCGAAAATTCGTCCGAATTTCGTTTCAGAACGAAATGAATCGCACATGTCTTCCAATCAGTGTTCTTGTCATATGCTGATCTCACTCAGACTTAAATATTTATTTGATGGTCTCCCTTTTAACGGAAGAATAATTCCTCATGGCTCCTGCAGCAACCTACCATTTAATGGCAACCTGCCTACTCTGTTGGTATCCTTACACAAAAATGAACCCATAATTTTCTCTGAAATAATTTGAAACTGACAAAAGTAATCAGTATCCATCATTGTTTATTCCATATTTAATAAAAAAACAGACTTTGATTTTACTTTGATTCAGCAGAATATTTATAATAATAAAACATTAAAATGGCATGGACAAAATGGGACCCTTAACCCAATACATTGTTGCAAAACCTTTGGGGGCTATCAGTGCAAACTAGCAATTTCTGTAGCTCTTAATGAGACTTCTTCACTTGCCAATACATAGTTCAGCCCATTCTTTTTGGCAAACTTCTCCAGTTGTTTTTGGTTCTCCAGACTGCAGGCTTCAGCTATTTCCATAGATGTTCAATAAGATTTAGATCAGGGCCCATAGAAGAACACTTCAGAATAGTGCAATGCTTTGTTCTTAGCTTTTGTTGTGTGCTTTTAGCTGTGTGTCTCCAACTAGCTATTTCCTCCTGCCCGTGCACCTTCTCTCGTCTTTTCCCTTGAGATCGTTAACACAACTATCCAGCCCTCCCCTCGTGCCAAGGTCCTAGGTGTCATCCTTGACTCGGACCTCACCTTTCTTCCCCACATCCAATCACTATCCAAATCCTGCCGCCTTCACCTTCGTAACATCTCAAAAATATGCCCCTTCCTCACCAAAGAAACCGCAAAATTACTCATCCACTCCCATGTTATATCTCGTCTTGACTATTGCAACTCCCTCCTCATTGGCCTTCCACTACACAGGCTATCCCCCCTTCAGTTTATCATGAATGCAGCTGCTAGACTCATCCACCTAACCAACCGCTCAGTGTCTGCAACCCCCCTCTGCCAATCCCTGCACTGGCTTCCAATAGCCCAAAGGATACAATTCAAAATATTAACAATCAGTTACAAAGCCATCCACATCTCTGCACCCGGCTACATCTCAAACCTGGTCTCAAAGTATCACCCTAACCGTCGGCTCCGATCTTCCCAAGACCTCCTGCTTTCCAGCTCCCTTGTCAACTCCTCCCATGCTCGCCTCCAGGACTTCTCTAGAGTCTCTCCCATCCTCTGGAATTCTTTACCCCAACCTGTCCGTCTGTCGCCCACCTTGACTGCCTTTAGGCGATCCCTAAAGACTCATCTCTTCAGGGAAACCTATCCCACCTCAACCTAACCGCTTGACTATCACGTTCTCAAACAATTCATCCCCACGCAGCTCCCTCTTCATGTATCACTTCCCCCTCCCTTTTAGATTGTAAGCCCTCAGGGGCAGGGCCCTCCTTGCCATCTTGTCTTGAATTGTATTGTGATTGTAATGTCTTCCCTATATTGTAAAGCGTTGCGCAAACGGTTGGCGCTTTATAAATCCTGTATAATAATAATAATAATAACTAACCTGTTGGAGAACCCATGACCTGCATGTGCAACAGAGCTTTCGGACACTGGGCAGTGTGTTTCCCTCCAGTCTTGAGCTCCCTCCATGTTTTACAGTAGGTACAGTGTTCTTTTCTTTGAAATCTTCATTTTCTGTCTGTGAACTAAGCTGACTTGCCAAAAAGCCCCAATGTTTTCTCATCTGTCCAAAGGACCTTCTCCCAGAAACATTTTGTTTGTTAATATACAGAATTACTACTTTTATTTATGAATGACTGATTTCAAGATTAAAGACATGTGCTACTATTTACAGAAAACAGTTTGAAATATGATCCAGTTATTTATCATTATTACTAGGGGTGCCAACAAATCAATCCAGGACATTTTAGAATAGCATTGTAGAATAAGCAATAAAAAATGTATCTCTTGTCACACTTATTTGCTTTACTCTATAATATACCATAAAAAGCACAATGTTTAGAGCGCACTCCTGTAGGTCAGACACAACTCTGGAGATTAACTGTTGGTGGTGTGCGAAACTCCTCATAACAGGGGGAGGGACCCTGTATACCAATAACAAACAAACCTACTCTTCTTGGAGGAGCGCTACTACCTGGAATAACTTTTATGGGCAATGCTTGTATAGTTATGTTGAATCATGTATGTATCAAATACAAGTGTAGAAAAACAGTCTTTTAGAATGGAAAGGATAAGGACTTACGGTTAGGATGTAGGAGATTCTGCCCAAAAACTAGCCTTATCTTCACTTCAGGATCTGATGGTCAGGTCCTGCTGTCTCGCAGATGAAAGGTTAGTGGCTGAACAGGGGCTAGGCTGAATAGCTAGTACCCTCAAGTTGTCAAATGTTAAGCTGGACTTGGAACATGACTGCAATAATGAAGCCGCCCACGTACTCGGCTGGCCAGGCCGGGCCGCAACGGCTAGGATAGGGAGAATGTGAGGGAGAGAGCGAGGAGCCGCGAACAGCGCTGGAGCGCCTGGTGCCGTATGTGTTGGCAATGCTGTCAGGCTGCTGTCTCGAGGTGTCCGATGGTCTCGCTAGCAACAAAAGTCGCAGAGGACTAAACGGGGGGTGGAGGTGCACGGTGGGTAGACGGCTACGC
>NW_017306475.1:926132-938709 GCF_000935625.1 Nanorana parkeri | reverse complement strand
TCTTGACTATTGCAACTCCCTCCTCATTGGCCTTCCACTACACAGGCTATCCCCCCTTCAGTTTATCATGAATGCAGCTGCTAGACTCATCCACCTAACCAACCGCTCAGTGTCTGCAACCCCCCTCTGCCAATCCCTGCACTGGCTTCCAATAGCCCAAAGGATACAATTCAAAATATTAACAATCAGTTACAAAGCCATCCACAACTCTGCACCCGGCTACATCTCAAACCTGGTCTCAAAGTATCACCCTAACCGTCGGCTCCGATCTTCCCAAGACCTCCTGCTTTCCAGCTCCCTTGTCAACTCCTCCCATGCTCGCCTCCAGGACTTCTCTAGAGTCTCTCCCATCCTCTGGAATTCTTTACCCCAACCTGTTCGTCTGTCGCCCACCTTGACTGCCTTGAGGCGATCCCTAAAGACTCATCTCTTCAGGGAAACCTATCCCACCTCAACCTAACCGCTTGACTATCACGTTCTCAAACAATTCATCCCCACGCAGCTCCCTCTTCATGTATCACTTCCCCCTCCCTTTTAGATTGTAAGCCCTCAGGGGCAGGGCCCTCCTTGCCATCTTGTCTTGAATTGTATTGTGATTGTAATGTCTTCCCTATATTGTAAAGCGTTGCGCAAACGGTTGGCGCTTTATAAATCCTGTATAATAATAATAATAATAACTAACCTGTTGGAGAACCCATGACCTGCATGTGCAACAGAGCTTTCGGACACTGGGCAGTGTGTTTCCCTCCAGTCTTGAGCTCCCTCCATGTTTTACAGTAGGTACAGTGTTCTTTTCTTTGAAATCTTCATTTTCTGTCTGTGAACTAAGCTGACTTGCCAAAAAGCCCCAATGTTTTCTCATCTGTCCAAAGGACCTTCTCCCAGAAACATTTTGTTTGTTAATATACAGAATTACTACTTTTATTTATGAATGACTGATTTCAAGATTAAAGACATGTGCTACTATTTACAGAAAACAGTTTGAAATATGATCCAGTTATTTATCATTATTACTAGGGGTGCCAACAAATCAATCCAGGACATTTTAGAATAGCATTGTAGAATAAGCAATAAAAAATGTATCTCTTGTCACACTTATTTGCTTTACTCTATAATATACCATAAAAAGCACAATGTTTAGAGCGCACTCCTGTAGGTCAGACACAACTCTGGAGATTAACTGTTGGTGGTGTGCGAAACTCCTCATAACAGGGGGAGGGACCCTGTATACCAATAACAAACAAACCTACTCTTCTTGGAGGAGCGCTACTACCTGGAATAACTTTTATGGGCAATGCTTGTATAGTTATGTTGAATCATGTATGTATCAAATACAAGTGTAGAAAAACAGTCTTTTAGAATGGAAAGGATAAGGACTTACGGTTAGGATGTAGGAGATTCTGCCCAAAAACTAGCCTTATCTTCACTTCAGGATCTGATGGTCAGGTCCTGCTGTCTCGCAGATGAAAGGTTAGTGGCTGAACAGGGGCTAGGCTGAATAGCTAGTACCCTCAAGTTGTCAAATGTTAAGCTGGACTTGGAACATGACTGCAATAATGAAGCCGCCCACGTACTCGGCTGGCCAGGCCGGGCCGCAACGGCTAGGATAGGGAGAATGTGAGGGAGAGAGCGAGGAGCCGCGAACAGCGCTGGAGCGCCTGGTGCCGTATGTGTTGGCAATGCTGTCAGGCTGCTGTCTCGAGGTGTCCGATGGTCTCGCTAGCAACAAAAGTCGCAGAGGACTAAACGGGGGGTGGAGGTGCACGGTGGGTAGACGGCTACGCTTTTCGAGGAGATTCCTCTTTATCAAGCCACAAGAACCAAATATACCAAAGGCATGCAGGCATGAAAAAAAATGCTTTTAATTTCATCACTTTTTAGGAGGAATGAAGCATTATTTCAGTAAGCGTACCAACAAATGTATCCATGGTTGTAATAGGGATAAGTAAAAATTTTAAGGAAGAATAGAGATTTGGGCAAAATGTTACCATTTTGGCAAAAGATATTGAAGTTATTGGGGATGGATGAAATTACTGTATTTGTTTTGTGTTTTTTCAGGGTGCAATTGGGCTTTAACTGGCTCCTGAAGGTTAAAAAAGCTCATCTTTAGCCTAATTATATAAAAAAAAAGCAGACATAAAAAAGTAAATACGTTTAAGTAAAATCTACATAACTAACAATTAATTACACAAAAATAAAACAGAAAGACAAATAGCACTAAATTAAATAAACTAAAATACTCAAAATATAAACTTGGAAAAAAAACCAGACCTTCTAAATAAAGAAGTGTACCGCATTTTTAAAGCAAAATTGACTAAGCAGTTCAGTCATGCAAAATTGAGAGTTTGTGGTGAAATTGGTAATTTTGTATTGACGTTAATTTTGCCAAAATCACTCCACTCTTCCCTAATTATTAACCTAACAATAATTTGGGAGATAAAATTAGAAAAACTGTGAAGAGGCGCTACAGCTATTGTATCTGAAATTAACAACTAACATGCCACAGTTGTGTCCCTGCTCCTGATAGGAGGAGGCATGTGTTATCACTGTGCCGTAATAGTAAATTACATTAATTAGTAAAAATACACAGATGCTGCCCCTCCTACTCCTCTGCAACACTTTTACCATTGATGAATGTCTAGCTATTGAATTTGCTGTTCTGAGTTTACATTAACATCTGTATCAGTGTATTTTTCGTTGTTTTAGACTGCTTCAGTATAGTCTACATCAAAAAATATGTTACCTTTGAGGCAACTCTTCTCTACTGTATGTTGAAATACAAAAATGCATAATTAAGTCATTTACATAAATATGGAAATGCATAAACATAAATATATACCAGGGACAGTTTAATCTGACTAGGAGACGTTTAAGCTTTGCTCCATTCATGCATTTCAGTACATTCCCGTTAGCTAGACTGTTGTGCTGATGAGTGGATTCTAGTTTTGAGACTTGTCAGCCAATTAGGACAGTATAAAAGCCTTCTAGCTCTCTCCCTAATGTTGTATTATGGTGTCAGAGTGCTTTCTTTCTCCTGGTATTATGTGTCAGCACAACGAGAGATGTAGACTCTACACTCAGCTGTTACACTCAGCACTTTGTCAAACAATGTATTCTCTGGACTCTAATTGCCATCAGTGATGGGTGCGATATTGTTAAAAATGCCAAACCAATGTCTGACTTGAAAAGAAAAAATGTAATTAGCATCAATAAAAAAAACAACTTACACATCTTGCTTAGTCTATATTTGCTGTTTACAGGGCTGGGTACAGCTATAGGGCATAGATAACAAATGCAGAGGGCGCATGCCAGTATACCAGCTTATCATTTCTAATCAAGGAGCTATATTGGTCAGTTATAATTAATCAAAATTAATCGATTAAAAAAATTTGATTAATCGAACACAAACATTTTAATCAGTAACAGCTCTAATTATATATATAAAGCAGAAGTTAGGGCCCCCATTTAAAGTTCAGTAGAGAACCCCCAAGTACAAGCTTTTAGAACTTCTAAAAATGAAATCATTAAACTATCTTACAATTATCTTCTAAAATCAGGTGGCATGATCTGCCTGTCTTGCTCCCTATTTCAAAATGCACAGCTGAGAAAGGGGGATTGCTCTGGAGGGTCTAGCTGGTAACATATGATGTATTCACATGACACTGAACAGAAATTTGCTCTCAAAAACTCTCAGGATGCATGACACAAGGAGGAGGTTCTATGCTGTCAATCTGCTGATAGTCTCCACCTCTTGTGTACACAGTGAAGTGTGATGGCAAAGGAAGTGACTGAATCACTGCCATATTATCAAGTAACTGCCACTAAAGCCCATAGCAACTGTTACCCAGATTGAGACCAAAATATTGAGAGTTATTTTATACTGAACTGCCCCTTAAAGACACACACAGTTGTAGGTCCCGTGGTCTAAAATTGTGCCATTGTTGCATTCCCTTAGATACGGAGAGAGGGTCTCACATCTTATGTACCCATGCTTTCTGTTTAATCTCCATTGTGTTGTGAAGCCTTCAGCAAAAGAGTAATATTCAGAACCATAGGCCTACAATCTATTCTGCATTGCTAAGAAGAATCCACCTCTCCAAATATCCTGACAAACCTTCAGGAGACACTTCAAAGATTCTTTGGTACAGTACACCATATAGCAACATACAGAACTACAGCAGTCAGCAGCACCCAACCATTCCTATTTATTGAGCTTCATAAATGTTTTCTGTATGCCAATATGGAGTAGTATACTACTACTGTTGCTTTCTAGGCTGTCTACAAAAGTAATAACTAACATACATACTGTATAGCCTGATGTTTGAGAAGTTCTTAACAGCACATATTTCTTCTTACTTTCATCCATCAGATGCATCATCTCTGTTGATGTCTCCAATGACAAGATACAGGATATATAAAGGCCAGAAACTACACTAGCCAGTTGGGATGTTAAGTCTTTAGCTGTTACTAACTACAGTACTTTTTGCAGATCAATGAGAGACAGATCTTTTTTATTTATTTTTTCTGCCAATTCTCCAATTGCTGGATACTTTTACTGAGATTCAACAATATACATGATGGGGAGGTGGATGCAGGGATGGTGCTGCATGAAAATGTGGCTACAGTCTCACTCGAAGTTATAAAAGAGGCTGCACAGCTCATTACACTTTACTCCCTCTTAGACATGCCCTTCACCATTTTGATGCTCAATACAGTACCTCAACAACCCATATAAAAGTCTTGTAGGACACCCAAGCACCAAGGTCAGAGCTGAGATGGCACAGTGTGCACCTGTGAGACCAGAGTTATGGGAGTTTTGACAAAATGCTGCAAAGGTTATGGAATAAATCTGTGTTCCATAGGTCAACTGTTGGCATTTAGATATGTGACTTGCTAAGAAACAAGCATGGAAACTTACAGCCATAGAAAATTAACAGCACAATAGGAAGAGAAAGCAGGGCTGGCTGCCTAGAAAACAATAACAGTGCCCCTGGGCAGGATAAAGACAGATAAAGGATAAAACTGAGAATCATACTCTTCTTCTTATACACAAGGATAGCCAATGAAACATGGATAAAGATCAAGGACACATGAATAAGTATTAAATTGGAAAGACAATGCATTTACTTCTTGTATTTTTATACAGTATATCGCCAACATATTGAGCAGTGCTTTACGCAGTACATATAATCACTTACAAGAAAGAAGCTCACAGTCTGCTGTCCTTTTTTTGTGATACCCTTGTAGGGGATGCTGGTAAATAATGGGTTATCCTGCCTTCTTCAGTGATGACCCACCCTGTAACTGAACCCACAGTACACTGACACACCAAGAATAGATGAAAGCAAGCCCTGTAGAGAAGTATTGCTTAAATAGATGGGACAGGAGTAAAAGCTGTAGGACAGCTGTATGATTTGGTAATACAATGAAATTAATAGTGGTGTTTGTTCTCTTTACCGCCAGTGAAAGGCCTGTCCTAGAAATGCACTGGGCGAATGGAGAATGATGTTGCCAATTGCAATAAAACAATATTTTACCACAGACATCACAACACATATTTCCTAATTCAGTTTGAGAAGTATAAGACAGACTATGGTGCCTGAATGCAATTTATTAATCCCTCCCATGCTGCATCGTCCCCGACTCTAGTTGACCTGCCTTGACTTTGGCCTGTCCCTGGATTATGTTCACCATGCTGCCTGCCCTTACCTCAGCCTGTTCCTGGATTACTCCTAACGTCTGCTGCTTGCCCTTACCTCCAACTGTCTCTGTATTACACTGATCATCTGCCAACTGCCCTGACCACCACCAGCCTCTGGATTTTGTGAATGGCTTCACACCTGCTGAATAACAGTCTAGGCCTGATAAGATCACAGGTGCTCTTTTCTTGATCCTTGCTTAGTCCCTCTTGCCACTTGGCCAGATAATAGCATTGTGTATTAAGCCCTGGGGCAACTTAGTAAAGGTGGGCCTGCTTGCCTTAAGGGAACAGGGGCTGCTATGGCTGAAGCTGCTATCATCAGCTTTAGTCTCTGACCTCTGGTTCTGGCGTGAGCATTACATTATCAAAAGCCCAAACATAAGGTATGTTGTCTAGTAGTTTGTGATGAATATGACACAGGCTTGTTTGTTTACTGAAGAGTTGTGCAAACTGACATATCAAGTCCAGGATTTATCTTTGCATCTTTCGCAGCAAGACAGCATTCCTCCTCTTGACCCATCAGATCCTGATCGGTTTTTAAGGGACCCGCCATTTTTATACAAATTTTGTACATAGCTGCAAACTGTACTTTCCACTCATGTCTCAATCTTTTGGCGCTGAGGCTTAGTTTGTACTATTGTTTATTTGTTACAGGGGTATCCACAGTCCTGGGCTTTCAGTCCATTTATGGATGATCCAGTTCTGTCCTGTGGTGACTTCTTCATGATGACCCTGACCACAGCCAAACAGCAGAGTTCAATCTTAGGGGCCTGCAGCAAGGCAAATGCATAGCGGCAAGGGAGATGCATGGCAGAACAATACTGCTCTGAATTCAGTCATTAGGCACCTGACTCTAAGTGGAATGACCCAGCTTTGAGGGGTTGGTTTCGGCTGGGGTTGGTGGATGCCATTTAATACTCCCTGGTGCATTATCGTAAATCCAAGACCTTAGAGAAGGTCATGAATTTGGCCATCAAGTAGACAGGTATCTACGGGAAAGATGTTCCAAGAGATTTGCGTCCAGATCTCCTAGTCCTCTCTCCATCCTACAGGAAGTTCAGTCACAGGAGGAACCAATGCAGATTGGAGTCATCTGTTTATCTCTTGAAGATAAAACCAGAAGAAAAACACAAGGACTTTGCCTATAATGAGGTAGGCAATGACACTTTGCCTCTAATGGTCCCCATAAGTTGGGAACCAAAGTCTACAGAAGTCCAGTTCTGCCCCTCTAGACAATCTTCTGCCAGACCCAACCCAAAACAGGTTATTTGTTCCTGCACGGCTTACCATTAGGCCCATAACCCATCATCTATCAGCCTTCATAAACTGTTCCAACAATTTAATTGATGAGAATCTTGCGCTACATCCCCAGATCCCACTAGTCACCCTGTAAAGTCCTTTTTCTATCTTTGCAGTAGATAACTCTCCTCTGTTCCCTCTATGTGTCTATTTCATCATCTATAGCCTTATAGAGATTATATTGTGGCCTGAAAAAGGTCAACAATCCAAACAAGTTTATTCTGCTTGTTATTGCTGAACACTTTAGCTGGATTAAGGGGACACAGTGGATTTGCGGAATCCCTTCACCCGTTTTAACTTCACCCATATTTGTATAAATATCCACACCGGGCTTCAAAAACCTCAAGGCTACTACCAGTCCCTAAGCATCCTTGGATTCATCTGGGTATTGACTTTATTGTGGACCATTCCTCCCTAAAATGGACACATGGTCATCTGGGACCGCATCAGTTGCCACTTTGATCAGATTTCTTCGCTGGCGTACCTGGGCAAATTACCTCCATGCTTTTAATTTTCCCAAAAAGAATGCTTTTAAAAACAGGACAATCCAAAACAAAAAATGCAAGCATCTAACAGGTCATTAGTGAAAATCTAACAATATATCATTGGTTGGTATGTAAAAACTACGGTATATTCTTTTATGTTAAGGTATATGCAAAAGAAAAAAGGCTTACTTTACAGCTTTTTTCTTCTTATAATTTGCCAGTCGCAGACACAAGCAGTGATTCTGGAAGTGTATGACTCCTCTTCCTGCTGCATTTTGTCAACACTATTCATGTGTATGAAAATGTGGCAGCATTAACAGACATTCACAGTGCTGTTACTAATTGAAACAGCGGACTGTGGGGCAAACATATGGCAATCTGCAGTTCCCCAGTTAACCTGTGATGTCACAGGCTGACCTCTCCATAGCTCAGCATTTACCACTGGCTGAAGAGCATCTTCTACACTATCTGTCTTCAGCCCACTGGATTGCGGAAAGAATAGGGGGACTGAGAGGTCACGTGACTGCAGATGACATCCACCAAATAAGGTATTTATAGACTTTTTGCAGTCTCAAAAGTTTAGCAAATACTCAGGGATGGTGTCTGGACTGTTAACTTATTTTTTATTTCTTTTGTATTTACATGCAGTTTCAGTGATATGGGTGATCTTGCTTTGCAAACAATGTATTGAATAATTTAGGTTGACTGCACATTAAATTTCACTGTCATAACATTTTGTACCTATACCATATATGCTGTGTGTTTACCATTTTTCCAACGATATTTAATGACCTTTATTTTTCTTCTCACATTTCTGTACTTTGCTGCGGCCTTTTAGTTTTGATTTCCTAAAGTTTGCTGGTGAACTTTAGACACATTGGTGTCCCTAAGCAACAGACAAAATGGCAACTAGAATTGCCGAAACCTATTTGTAGCTGCCAGTCAAATTCACATTTACCTCATGGGAGTAGCAGTGCATACTATGATTTCTTTTAAAAATACCAAGCTCATCCACATGAAAACTGCATGAATTAAAAGTACTTGTAGTGATAGTTTAAGAATTTTCTGAATTCCCTGCATGTGCTGTATATGTACTGGTATGTGAGAGTGCCTGCATTTTGAAGTCCATTTAAAAAATGTAGGCCATGTCTTCAATCTTCAGTATGTCACAGAGTTCTCTCTGCTGGCATGCATAGCTCAAAACCCATGCTTGGGCTTTTAAAATAAATAATTTGTTTTTTACTTTGACTCATGCAAATTTTTACCATGCATTTTACCTAAACATAACTTTCTTATGCTTTGGTTTGAAAAAAAAAATGATAACAAAACAATATTTGTTTTTTTCCATTATTTCAGAAAACTAATATTTTGCAATAGAGCTGAGTACACTAGAGAGCATGCCATCATTTTTGTCTTTCTTTCAAACTGTTCCATAGTTTTCAACAGTTTGTGCATGCACTCCTGTCTCTAGGCCAATATAGTGGTACTTATGATTGGCCTTGAAGTGGTTGAATCCTCTCTCCCCTAGTTTGCTCTAGTAGTATGTCCTCCCCATATCAGAATAGAGAGTGAAGCCACTTTGCTTGGTTATATGATGTAGGAGGGTAGGGAGGATTAGGGATCTGTTGGGTGTTTGAATGAAGAAGTATTCCCCTGACTCCCTGCAAATTTCCCCCAAAAAACACTATTTATCATTCCTCCTCCTAAACAGAGTCTCATTTTTTCTAAGATTAAGTTTGACCCTCTATTTTCTTCTCAGCCTTCTCACACAGTTCTATCACACAAACTTGCTTCATGAATTCCTCCAGTCCACTGCAGCTGTGTGACTAATCTTCAGTCGCTACTCACTCCACGCAATGGAAGTGAACTCCTTGCAAAAAAAGTAAATAAGTATCATGTCGCTGACAAAGGCTATCCTGCTTCTCTGCATCCAGTTGCCTACTCTCATTCTCACACTGGAACTTCAGCTCATCAAGTTACACTTCATAGTGGAGCTACTAGGAGTTATTATTATTAATTATGTCATACTATGACGCTTGCTGCACATCCTTCTCACCGGAGGGACTCCTTTCCTCTGGATGAGACATAGAACCATATGTTCCATGTTTAGGAGGTCCCAAATTGAAATTCTTTCCTTAGAAGAGCACATCAGGGTAAGAGAAGCATTGTCATGAAAACTGGAAAATTCAGGAGACTGGGTCACTCATGAAAATGTTACTGAGCGAACCATAACAAAAATATAGGTATGTGAGATTGTGCTGATTGTAGTTAGGTGAGCGCAGAGAGGGTCTCCTTGATGCCAAGGGGTGGGGGGGGGCTCAAGGCTGAGGCTGGCTCAGATATAGAAATCACACCCACCATGATTTTTAGGGGGAACCACACAAACAATTGTGCTTGCCTCCTTCACAGCAAACGCCCTTTGAATGGAGGATTAGCATAATTCCTTTACATGCTGTTGGTGGCTGGCCCTCCTGCACAATGGAAAGGCAAGACACCGTGCAAACATTTTGAGGAAGCCAGAAAGTACCTCAGCGTGAGAAGGGCTGGGTTAAAGAACTGGGCAGTAGACACTGCCTATTTCCAGACTCACTCTGTCTTACTGAAACTGCGGAATAAGCATTATGGAAGGAGGGTCAGAGATGAGCCACTGCTCTTACTGATTAAGTTGCGTGTGCCAATTTCAGCTAGAGTTATGGAGCTCTGTAAACAATGAGTTTTCTTCAACAAAAGATAAGGGGAAACTGCAAAGCATGCAGATAGGTGTCTAAACCCCCAGCTGCTGGCTAAAAATGAGAATGCATAATACTGATAGATAACAGGTTAATCAATGGTGACTGTAAAGCCAGTAACAACTTGTTTAACAACAGAGCTTCATAATAAATATATATATATATATTATGAAGCTCTGTTGTATGTAATGTTTTAATGTTTAATTTTATATGTAAATAAAGGTTTACTTTTTTAGTTGTGACCATAATACATAAAAAAAGAAAATTCAAAGCCACTCTGCATTTAGTTCTGACAATAATAAATAAAGAAAATATACGCAAAACCACTATACATTCTCTTTTAATCCCTTAAAGACAGAGGCAATTGTCCAAGTTCTGAATGTAAATAAAACATCGAAATTAAGCTATATGTCTGTTCAACCATAATTTACCTCTTACCAATTTAGTGCACCCACACTTATTATATATTGTTTTTTTAGAGGACAAATCATATATTTATAAATGAACTGTAACAATATATGAATAAAATCTAACCAATTATGAGAAATTAAGACAGTTTCATTTTTTCCAAACATGCACACATACATTTTGTTGTGAATATCATAATACTGATTCGTTTTACTGCAATAAAACACCCATAATTGTATTCTACAATGTCCCATGAGTACCTCAATACCCCCATGTACTGGTTTAATGGGGTTTATGGGAGTTACAGGGCCAAATATGGGGCTTGCTCATTTCAGTCATCATACATGGAATTGAGGCACATTGCATTTCTGGGCCTAGGTCGCTTTTGAGACACTATGGCAGCCTAGAAAAGAACATTTTTCCATAAAAATATACCATTTTCAAAAGTACACAGCCCAAAGTATTCTAAATGGGGTATTTTTAGTTGTTTTGTGTAGCCACTTTATCACAAATGTTGGCCAACCTTATAAGCTTATACTTTCATCTGTGCTTTTCACACACATAAATTCCATTTTCACAGGATATTTAATAACCCTTATATGTCTTACTGTAATAAAGCTCCAATATTTGTTATTAGCAATGTCTAATGAATACAACACTACCCCCATGTACTGGTTGTACAGTTTGTTTGGAAAGTTACAGGGCCAAATATATTGCATACCCATTTCAAAACTTGGAAATTTTAAACATTGATGTACTGGGTCTATGTCGCCTTTGAGACAGTATGGCAGCCTAGCCTAACTTTCCAGATAGCTGTCAAAAAGCAACACCAGGACAAGCCGAGTCAAAAACCAGTTTAGACAAAATACTGTGATCAGAAACTAGGTGAAAGGGTAAAAAACTTTAAAAGGGTAACATTTTAAACACAGTTAAACATCACACCCCAAAAATGCTGAACAGTACTACTGTACTGATCAGTGTGATCACAGCAATAAAGCTGTGATCAGCGTTGAAGGGGTAATTTTTTTATATGAAAGAATTAAAAATGTGTAAAACTAAAAAAGGGTAAAATTATAATAAAAATAATGTAAAAATCACACCTGAATATGCCGTGCAGCACTACTGGACCTATCAGAGTAATCACAGTTCTAAAACTGTGATCACCGTTGAAGGGGTTAATTTAAAACAAAAATAAAAATTAGAACAATTACCGAAAAAACCCCCCAAAAAACACAACAATCCTGAACAGTACTATTGTACTGATCAGAGTGATCACAGTTATAAACTGTGGTCAGCAATAAGGGGGTAATTTTTTAAAAAAAATAGTTTTTTTTTAAATTATTACTTCTGTGACACTTAGTAGCACTGGAACCACTGGGACACTTAGTAGCACTGATCTACTTCTCTCGCCTCAGATCACACTGAGGAGAGAGAGAAGCAGAGGCAGTGCCGACAGCCAATTCTTTGAATCATTGGCTGTCACAATGTATCACTGATCGCAGTAACTGGTTGGATCCCGGTGGGTAATTATAACGTGGAAGGGGGGACAGGGGGATGGGGGGAATGGAAGGGCTTCGAAGTTAGGACGTTCTATGACGTCCTAACGTCTTTAAAGCCCATGCTTTCCAGGACACATTGGAAATGTCCTAACTTAGGTAAGTGGTTAAGGTAATAATTGTTCCCAATCGAACTAGTTTTTCCCTTACTGCTACATCTTGTTATTTAGCAAAAACCACTGGCCAACCTTTCTCTCTTTCTCATGGGAATAATTGATTCATTAGGTTGTATTGAACATCACTCACCACCTCGGTAATAGAAGCAGGCATGTTTATGCGAAGATCATCTTATTAGCTAGTCCTACCGCTAAGGTTGTGTATGGGGATGTGATGTATTACTAAACAAAACAGCAAAAACAATAGGTGTGTGGTTTGGGGAGGGGGGGGGGGGGGGCTCGA
>NW_017306475.1:918188-925627 GCF_000935625.1 Nanorana parkeri | reverse complement strand
AAGCAAAAAAAAAAGGGGTTGGGGTTGTGGGGGGGGGGGGGGGGGTCTGCATATCAATTAACTAATTTAAAAGTGGATCTTTACAAGGGGCAGCATATTGCGTTTACCATAAATGTCTGTGGGTAATTCAGTGAAGATAGGCCATACCACATCACTGTATAATACTGAAAATCACATTATAATTCAATGCCATAGCATAGGTGGACAAAGCGGGGACGTCAGATGGAGAAGGATATTTTGAATAAGCCATTTAACAATGAAATGTATGGTCCTTTTAACATAGAATAATCAGCATTGGCCTGATTATGAGTGATTATGCAAAACTCGGCCATGATCGGGTGCTGTACGTGCTATTGTGAATAGCCCGTACAGCACCCCTTCGGTTCTACTGAACCAAAGTGGTCCTGGGGCCAAAGCTAGCCGAAGGATCGGCCGAAGCTACGGCCAGATCCTTCGGCAGCTTCGTGAATAGACCCCATAGCTAAAGTAGTCTCTTAGCAAGCAAAGTTGTGAACGCTGATGCGAAGGCAAGTGCATGACATTCTTTCACTTCTCTTTTGTTATTTGTATTACATAACAGTTTAATGCATTTCATTACAAATAACGTTCATTCACATCACTCCTCTTCATTGTTCTGACAACTATATCACAGCATCCTCTATTTTATTGTGTCATATTTCATCTTCTGTACTCTATTGTTTATTTATTTTTTTACATTATAAAATCACTTTCTTTTTATATAATTAAATGCAATGCTTCAGGGACAGGAAACACTCCCACTGTAACAGAAAATTGATAACAGACAAAGAATTAGAGCTCAGTACTAAGAAAAGGGTAGAGATATATTTTTACACAAAAATGTTTAGAGGCATCCAATAAATTACTTTTGTTTCAAAAAAGTAATTTTGAATTTTACATTGTATGAATAGTTCAAAGCCATAATTTTTACATTTTTGGGGACGGTTAAAGTATATTCTCTGAAATGTCATATAAGATAACAAGGTCATCTAATTTTAAAAGTAATTTTCCATCTTTTCCATTCTGCAGCTTTCATTAAAATAATACCTGGTTATCCTGCCATCAAGGTCTTTGTTCAGACACTTCCTGATATATTGTGACAATGCTCTGTACCTGTCTTCCTATTGTGCTTCTGTGTGCCATCCTGTCACATGGGCTTCTGAAGGAGACAACAAGTGGACATTTCAATACACAGACATCCACTGTTGTCACCACTAGGAGCCCTAGTGAGAAAAATGCAATGCAGTCATCACTGGAGTGTACATATGTAGACATGAAGTTGCTGCAAAGAGGCTACAGTAGATTAGTGTTAAAAATTGCAATTGTTAATTTATGGGTTCTATTCACAAAAGGGTGAAGAGTTTGGAAAAGGCAGGAGAAGGGAACAATCTAGGACAACATAGCTGAACTGGAAAGTGAGCTGATTTGGAGAATTTTTCCAAATCGGCTATTTTGTCCTAGATTGTTCACTTCTCCTGCCTTCTCCAAACTCTTCACCCTTTTGTGAATAGAGCCCAAAGAGTCAATCTCCTCAAAATGTATATTTTAACTTTTTTAGAAGTTGGCATCTACCAAATTTTCCAAATGCCCCTGGCATATTCCTATACCTCTTGGGGACTCTGGTAAGATATCTGTTTTGAGTTCCTGGTCATCCAGCACTAATATCTCCAGTGTGGACTAGTTTGGGACACGAGAGGGAGTGGTAACATAACTCCCTCTACTATGTAACAGTGCTTGGGCCTAGAGACTGGCTGCTTGACCCAAACACTGTCATGGGGAAGAGGTCACATGATCCTTCATAGACGGAAGTGGTGGGTTGCCAGCTTTGCCGACTGCAACAAATAGGAAAAGTGACAATGTCTCTATCATATGTGCATAATTTTAGAAGGGATATTGCTCTGTAAGCTTCACTGTGGAAGGGACTGATTGTAGTATTTTTTGGACTCTGCAACCACTTGCATAATATTTTAGTCTTATTTAAATGTTAGAAAAATAAGTCAAACAAATCTTGAATTAATCCACCATTATGCCTAAATAAAATAAATAGCTACCCGGATTCAGTTGTTTTTAAGCTTACTAAAAATTGTCATCATTCCAGGTGTGCAAAAAAGGCCAATGCAAAAACTTTTAGTTTTATATATATTTTTTACAGGTTTGTTGTTTATGCATCTACATGCAATGTCATTATAAACCCTTTTTTGTTGCATGCTTTCAAGAACTCCAAGAATTTCAAAAAACTTACCCTGCACTGCTAGAGTTAAGTGTTCATTTTGTCTAGGGGGCTGACATAAAGCAGATTATTTACCTGATTCTCGCTCCCTCTGTGCCCCTGCAGCCTCTTCTCCCCTGGGCCCCGGCAGTCTAGGGACCGCTGATGTCATCATGTCTAATACAGATCCATTGACCTTTATTAGACGTAAGGGTGCCCAGGGACACTCTACAGCCACAGCGGAGGGGAAGAGAGGTTAGTACTGACCACCACAGGACCGAGGATCAGGTGAGTATAACTGATTTATTTTAGCCCCCTAAACAAAATGAGGCAGTAGCCCCACTGGAAGGGTATGTTGTTAAATTCCCGTATTTCTTCTTCAATGTCTGTTGGTTTAGGTATCCACACTGTTTTTGTGATTCTGTCCTGTAGTAAAGCATGCAAAAAAAAAGCATTTGTGGCTAAAAGTTCCAACCTTTAAGGAATTTGAGGTAACAAAGACCCCCAGATAATAATAGAAGGTTAGGCCATCTTTTATTAGTTCTCATATGTGTTTTTTTTCCTGAATTTCAATAACAATTAGAAGGTTTTGCCATGAGCATTTAATTCTGCACTCCACGTGAGATATGGATGACTAAACAGTGAGCTCTGGCTATGGCTCTAACCAGGAATGCTGCTGAATGGATGTATGTCTATGTTGGTTTTCTACAGGACTTCTCAGTAAAGTCTCAGTGCTTATATGTCTATAGACTTTGAGTGCCATCACTTTCATTATTTGTGTTTTTTGTGATTCAGTTCACAGCCTAAGCTATAAGGCTACAGCGAAGCCAATATCACATAATATTACCTTTAGTGTTGATTTTACCTACGCTGTAGCCACAGAGGATGTTTTACAGTACAATGAAGTATATTATTTGTGACAATTGAGTTTTGTACAAAAAAACAAATAAAAGCCATTTTGCTGCATTTGACATTTCTATTCTCTACCTATCAAGATTTCTTCTCAGTGTTTAATACTTTCTTTAAAAATTAAAGCTCAATTGTAGCCAAACTTTTTGCTTAATTTTGGATAGAGCAGGAAAGGGTTAGGGCCTCTGTAAAGACAGTGACTAATGGGAAATGGCTCCATTGAAGACACACAAAAACACAAATGATGGATATGATAGGCAACCTCGGCACTAAAGCTGTGGTAAAATAACAAACCCCTTTATGCCTCTGCCTGGGAGTCATGCCTGTGGCTGTCAGAGTCTTTCCATGCCTCATGGTACTTGTAGTTCCAAAGCAGCTGGAGTGCTGAGGGTTCCTAAGCCTGGGTTAGAACTTCTGACAATGTTTCTGACAATGTTTGTATTGCTCTGTATGCATTCCTGTTCTGGTGACAACCAATCCCCTCATTTCTTGTAATAGGCACCAGAGCATGGACAAGAAGAGAAGGAAAATCCTCCCCAATGGACTCACAGATAGAAATAAAACAACTAACAGAAATCTGAAATGTTCCTTACTTTATGTAAAAAAATTTTGCTTGGAATTAGGTTCCCCTAGCATTTCTCATTTAAGGTGTTTTAGTTAAGTGGCGGTGTCAGAATAGAAAAAAAAATGTTTGCCCATAGGAATGCATTGCTAGATTCCTATTGGCTATTTCAATTTGCAATAGCCAATAGTAAACTAGCATTGCACCCGCCCTCTGCTGATGGACCGGATGGAGAACTGCAGCAGAGGGCGGGTGCAATGCTAGTTTGCAAATTGAAATAGCCAATAGGAATCTAGCAATGCATTCCTATGGGCAAAAATGTTTTTTGTTTTTTTTTTCTATTCTGACACGGCTCCGTGTCAGAATAAAGAAAAAAAAAAAGAAAAATCAGTGCTTCTCTTTAAAATTGACTCATGTTGGTTAGATCCTGTTTTAATGATTCCAGTAAGGGGATAAAATTGTATTAATAAGTATTCTTGACTGGGGAGGTTAATTGGATGCCCAGATAGGGAATACTGTGAAGAGTCCAGGTATAAGGGAAAGTTGAATGTAAATGTGAGCGAAGATCAGAGTCCAAATTCATAGCTAATACATGAGATTTACTGATAAATAAAGACAATTTAGTTTTTAATTGAGGATTTTTGATCTTGTTAGCTAATAATTTACTGGCTCTGTTGCCCTGATGAATGAAGGAGGCTTTTAAATTAGATAATTGCCATTCATGTTTAATTATAAGATGGGCCTGTAAATCCCTCCTTGCCTGTACTAATTTAGATAAAAGTTCGGCTGAAGGGGTTTATGGATCAATTCTAGGTCCCTTATATTTTTCATCAGATCGTTAAAATGCTGCATCTTTTTTTCCTACTCCCTTGCTCCTATCTGAATCAAAATGCCTCTAATGACAGCTTTATGTGAATTCCAAAGTATAAAGGGATTTACATCTGTGGAAGAGTTATTAGAAAAATATTCACATATACTAGTAGAAATACATTTTTGATGAGATGGGTCCGAAAAAATGTGCCATAGTGCAGGTTTGAGTAAAGTCTTATAGTACAAAAGAAATAGGAGCATCGTCTGACCATGAAATTGGATAGACGGACGAAGCTTGGACTTGTTAAAGTAGCCACTTGTCAGATATAAATAAGTCTATCCTGGAATAGGTATCTGTAGGGAGATGAAAAAAAGGAATAGTCCCAATCCGAAAGGGTGAAGACATCTTCAGGTATCAAACAAATCCTCTTTAGCTATTAAAGGTGAGATACATCTAGGTAAGGATCTGGGATCCCAAAGAAGTCTCTACATAGTAACAATCTTTTTTGCACTTTCTTGATCTCAGATAGAAGTCGTTTCAGAAATGGGATCTGTGGTATATTCGGGGCATATATGTTAACTAGCATATATGGAGTAGAATTTATTTCGATAATAATAACCAAAAACCTGCCATTAGGATCTTGAATTTCGGTATGTAGAATTAAGGACAACGAATTCCGGAAAGCCATTATAACTCCCACTGTCTTGGCAAAAGAAAATATGTGGGAAGTTTTGATGACGAAAAATTGGGGGACAGTCTGCTTCTAAATGGGATTCCTGTACGCAGAGGATATCACAGGAATGATGTTTGGCTTCTGTCCATAGACGATTGCTTTTAAATGGGCTGATTAGGCCTTTGGTGATGATCGATAAGATCTTAAAACTCATTTAATAGGTTATGTAAGAAGATAGTAGGTAACTGGGTTTCTGTATTGGATGATGAGATCATGAATTACAGCCAAAGGTGTTGTAATCTCCACTGATTGGCCTACTTGTAAGAGAACATTCGTCATGCTGGATTGTAAAACAAGCCACCTCATGTAAACATTGAAGAGAGTAAGAGGAGACCAAAACTAATTTTAACAGCAACGAGGAACTGTAATAAAAAAACAAAACAACAACATGGAGACACAAACTGGAGTCTCCAGGTAACATGAGGATTGTAATCCTGCAGATAGAGGGTTAGGGGATTACTCCAAAAAACATAAGAAACGAGCATGGCTCCATTCAGGGCATAGGAGATAGACAATGCACAATATATGGTTGAAGCAGCATGAGCGAGTATTAGGGACCATTAACATGACTGTACGTATCAATCTGAATTGTGTTCAGAGATTGATAAAAGGTCCCATTTTTTGATGAGCTGAAGTCCTGAATCGACGTCGGAGATGATGGAGGTTGAGCCATTTCTGTTAATGATAAGTTTGATTGGGAAACCCCATCTATAAGCTATTTTATGATTTCAATGACTTTTAGTAATGGGAAGTATTTGTCTTCTTGTCAGAATAATAGCTTGAGATAAAATGTTTTATGAACTTTTTGGGTCAACAGTACAGATGTGAACTAGCATCACTGAAATCAATGTTAAATCAATGGTAAATCTGTTCAAAAATGCAAGGAATGAATTAAAAGTGTCTCAACTGGTGTGGGTTCCCCATTGCAACCAATCCATTTCTATCTTTTATTATTTCTACATAGCTTAGAAGATTTTAGAAGATAAAAATTTAAATGCTGATTTGTTGTACTCCAGTTGAGACAAAGTTTGTTTCAGAAATTTTTTAATAATGCCCTCCCATGTGTTTACATCTGTTACAACGCTTAGGCATGGATGGCACATAAAGTGTATTCCTTACATCCTTGCCCTGTCCATGTTGTTCCTTTAAGGAAGATGAAACAGCGTCACCAGTATCTGTACATTTATGGAGGAGGCAGAGGAAATAGGCACTAAAAATGGCCACTTTAGGCAATGTTTGGATTATGACATGGACTTCTATCAATGAGGAAACAAGGAAAAAAAATATTTCCTTTATGTAAAAAGTAGATAGATAGATAGATAGATAGATAGATAGATAGATAGATAGATAGATAGATAGATACAAGAGATAGCTAGATGCCACTTAATGGAGGAAATAGATACTAAAAATGGCCACTTTAAGCCATGTTTGGATTATGACATGAACAGTGCGCTTCTATCAATAAGGGTTTAAGGTAATAAGGAAAAAAATATTCCCTTAAATCTAATAAGTAGAGAAATAGATAGATAGATAGATAGATAGATAGATAGATAGATAGATAGATAGATAGATAGATAGATAGATAGATAGACAAAACAAAATATTTTAAAAATGTATCCATCTTTCAATAACAGAAAGACAGCTATTTAAATAGTAACCTAACTGTAAAAGAACTGAATACTTATTCAAGTTGCATAGCACAACAATATAGTTTGATGATAGCTTGTCTATCTATTTTCTTCATATCTGAGCTTTGAACTTGAATTACAGATCCCCTGTGATGTGGGATTATTTGAGATCTAAGTATAACCGCACATATTTTCACTGACCACAGAATAATAATGCCTCATGCTAATTATCACTCTTAACAAAACCCTTTAATAAAGAAACTGCTTGGCAACCATGGTGCAGATGAGAGTCACAGCAAAGTAGTTATATAAGAAGTTTGACACAGAATCAAAACTCAGATGTTGCGCCTTCACAGCTACAGAAGAAAACAGATCTCTGAGCTAGGCTACCATTAGTGTCTACTCAATGATACATATGGGTTGATTTACTAACGGAAAAGAAAGCTGTGTTCACTTTTGCTCTCACACCTGTACACCCGCTATGGATCACATTATTGTTTACATTTCTGCTATGGGCCTATTTATTTGGCAATAACCTGAAATTAGGAAAGAAAAGTATTTGATGGGGG
>NW_017306475.1:914380-918158 GCF_000935625.1 Nanorana parkeri | reverse complement strand
TCACTTTCTAATATGATGATGGGGTCAAATCGACGATCGATTTCAACTGTAGTGACGAAAAAACTTGAAGGAGCAGCATGGAAACTTTTTCTCAGACGAATTAAATTCTAAAAGTGAATATGGTTTTTGTTCGGGAAACTCCATTCATTCCAAAATCAAATGTTAGAATAAAATGAAATTTCGTTTGACATTCATGAAGTGCCTGATGGCATTATAGGGTGATAAAGAAAGATATTTCGGTCATAAATCTACTAGTATATGGTCAGCATTAGTATGGGATGCAATCACCGACACAACTGTATGGAAACAATAGCTTTTTAATGAAGTCTGAAATTCACACATTGAGTATGAGTGATTTGAAATCATTAAAGCTTATCTCTGGGAAAGCAAAAAAAACTCCCCTTGGATTGGGTCTATACCTGCACTGCAGTGGTTCACTGCTCCTTTTTGTCTAGGGGACTGGCATAAAGCAGTTTTACTTACCTGACCCCAGCTCCAAGTAACTCCATGGCCGGCACCCGCAGCCTCTTCCCCATGTGCTCCGGGGGTCAGTGACTTCTGACATCAGATCTAATGCAGGATCTATAGCCCTATATTATATGTAAGGACGCCAAGGGAAAGTCTGCACGATAGAGAGAAAAGAGAGGGATGAATGCTGACTGTCGGGGGAGTGGGTATCAAGGGAAGTAAAACTGCTTTACACAATCCCTCATAAATGAGCAGTTAACCCTTGCAGTGTGGGGGTAGTATTCTGAGTCTCTCAAGGTGTTTTGGTTAAAGCCAAAATGACATAATCTGCATAAAGACCCATCATTTGTTTCTCCTCTCCTACCCACCTCTCCCGCCTCCACCCCGTGTATGCATATAGTTGGCCAGTGGCTCCATCATGTACAAAGAAGAGTGGGGAGAGGGAGTACCCATGTCTTGTTCCGTTAGAAATTTGAAACAGTTGGGAAAGACTCCCTGATGTATACACCTTTGCACTTGGTGTGGAGTAAAGAGACATAATAAATAAATGGATCAGTCAAAAAAAAAACAACATTTGCAGAGTCTCCAAAAGACATCCACATTGCTCCCTATTAAATTAATTATCTGCATCCAAAGCCAGAAGCAGAGAATGTGTTCTTCACCTGACGCACCAGGTTAAATGATGACATGTGCCATCAGGAACCTGTCTATTAAAACAAATCCCACCTGATATCTTTTTTAACCAATCTCAGCAGTAAAGTGTAAAAATGTGATGTCAAAATATTAGCATATAGCTTAAAGTCTGTATTTAATAAAGAAATAGCACATAAATTAGTTGGGAGGATCATCGGTTTGATGGTTTAGGGAAGGTCAATATAATGGCCTTCATATTTTCACTTTGGAAATCTACCCTCTGCCATAAAAAAAAAGTTGCCAAATAATGGGATAAGTGGTTGCCAAAAGTTTTATAACATTCATTAATAAAACCCTCACCATTGGGCAACTTCCCTAACGGCAGCTGTTTAATAGCTGTAAGAATTTTGGATATGGAAATGGGCCCAGAAAGGTCTGCTCTCTGATTGGCAGTACTATTGGGAAATTGGATTCTGTCCAAAAAATGCCTAATCTTTGTTGGCGTGGGTTAAATTCATTAGCAAAACCTTCTGAGCTATAGGGTTTAATACTTTGTTTGATTATCAGATAAATGTTTTTTTCTTTAGCCCTACATTGCTTAAATAGCCTGGCCAGAAATGACCAGGCTTTATTGACCTCAGAGTAGTGATTCAGTAAGTAATCATATTGCTGGGAAAATAAATGTCTAAAATGTTAATGCTGAGGGTGGTTTGGGACTTATTTAGCTGCTCCAAAGATCTGACTTGTGCATGATGTCCAGCATTGCTTTAAGATTTTTTTTTATCAAAATCTCGCTAATCTTTGCTGTATGCAGGTTCCAAAGTACAAAGTCTTAGATATTATCAATCGCATTATACTGGAAAAACTTCTCCAGTTTCTCTCTGATTAGAAGGGGTCACTTAGAATAGAAGCATTGAGTCTCCGAAGCCCAGAGGATTTAATCATATTTGTGGTCAGACCAATGGTCAGTGCATCACTTTCAACTAGAGGTCCCTATCTACTAAGAACAATTCTATTCTGAAATAATATATATGTGGGCAAGAATTGAAATAATATATACGAGGGCAAGAATTAAAGAGTGAAGAGGAAAAGAAGTGGTTAATGGATTGGAGGAGCGGAGTGGGAAGAATGAATGGAGTGTGATTATAAAAAGCTGTGGGTGACCATCTATAAATAGGGTGTTCAATACTATCTTGCAGGTGTGGAGAGTTTTCTTATTTCTGGCACAGTGGTGAACGTAAAAGGGAGCATGGCAATAAAGCATAGTGGTGATGAAGTGTGATTAATCACTTCACCAGATGTAAAAATGAAGGAATTACATTTTGATATACAATTGATTGTTATATATTTTTTATATATTGTTTATGGTGAAAGGTTGGTTTGAATACATTTACCAAAAGTGTGAAAGTTATATGAACTGATTAATTGAGCACTTTATGAACATTTGGTGTGTTTATTGCGCACTTTGAAGGGCACTTTACTGCACATTTTGAGCAATTTGGTTGATTATTGGTAGCACAGTACATGGGCAAATATACATTTTGTTGATGATTTTGTACACTAATAGCACCGCAGCTAGTAGATAAACTTGGTATAACATTGGATTGCGGATATAACTATCAATTCAAGAATAGAATGTACTTTATAGTCTTTTTCACCACCATGTTTACACTTCCATACCTCTTTCAAGATGTCTGCTAAAGCCCTGGTTTGATGTCAGCACTAATACAATATTTATAAGGTTTTTAAAATTGTAAAACTTTTTTCCCTTGCCAGGTTGCTTTAACTGACCTCATATGCAGATTGAAGCTTATCCCCTTGATCTGCAGATACACAAAAGGAACAATGTGACAATTTCCTTTTTATATGTACTGTGTTAGAAGGTCTGTTTTTTGACAACAGCTGCTGGAATGTATGTGTGGCATGCAACACAGTACAGTTTGTAATACAATGATTTAAAGTTGAACTATGGGGTAAGTGATTTCCACTCATCCTCATAGTTAGAGCCGACCTGTGACAGCTTCTTTGTTGTTCTTTTGATCGGGAAGTGAGCGAACACATACCGTCGCTCGCTCACTTTCCGATCATCTCCCCGCAGAGAGCGGTGACTTTCAGTCACCACTCCCCGCAGGAATTCCCTCCCCTCTCCAATCCTCCAGCTCCGAGTGGAGGGACAGATGGGGGAGGGGCATGCACAGCTGGCTCTGCCTCTAGATAGGACGAGCCAGCTGTCACTCACGCAGCTGGGTGGATCTCAACAGTAATGTCGGGATCCATCCTGGCTGCGGCACTCGGTATATTGCGGGCAATAGCCTGCTATATACTGAGCTTTGGGTCACGGGAGGAGGTTAGTATATGTCCTCAAGTGACACTAAAGAGAACTATGGGAAAAACACTTACCCCATAGTTCTCTTTTAAGTTTACTAAAGTAATACATCTTCCATTTAGCTTTGTGAATAAACTGAAGCTGTGTACACTGCAATCATCTAATCGTGTTAAGGCAGAAAGCCTGTTTTGCAATTTCCCTTGCAAATAATTGTGTATTTAACCAGTCGTGGACCTTTGGCATGCTACATACAAATGACCAAAAAAACCTCAGCAGTGTCCACAGGGTGTGTAGCATGCCCTGTCCTAACCCCCCCCCCCCCCCCCCCTGCCCCTTTCTTCCCTTTCCTTT
>NW_017306475.1:909641-914294 GCF_000935625.1 Nanorana parkeri | reverse complement strand
CCTTATCTGCCATTTTCCATTTACAGTTTCAACAGATGTAAATATTAGTTATGCTGCCTTTGGTTGTAAAGCAGCAGTTCCCCTCCATCACATAAATCAGATTTGCTGGATTTATTTGGACAATTCTTTGTTGCTCTTTCACAAAGTCGTTCGTGCAGTGGCGTGTCTCTCCTACATGTGCACTGATAGAATATACATGCACATATATGAATGCATAGAAAACAGAAAGATGGTTGGACCCCTTTGAATAACCAAGTCCTGCCATGGCACACATGTGGCTTTGCTGATCAACAAAGCTAATTATCATTATGTTATTACTTATATGGTAATCAAATGGCTTTGTACGAAAGGAAAAAGTTATCGTTAGGGTTAGCATTAGAGTTAGGGTTTATATTAGAGTTAGGTTTAGGGTTTGTTTATTTCTGCACTGACATGGTGATCAAATGGCTTTGTGTTCAAAAAAACGACGTGAAATATTTTTTAGCCAAATTATCGAAGTGGCCAGCTTAGTGAAATTTAAAGTTAAAGGAGAATTATGGGATGAGTGAAACAAACTCATCCCAATAGTGAGAGCCAATGTGTGATCCTGCAGCTGTCAAATGTTTTGACTATTGATGGAGAACTGAGCGATCACATACCACTGATCGCTCAGTTCACAATTTTCTCGCTGCAGAAAGCGGTGATTGTCATTCACTGCTCCCTGCAGGGATTCTCCCCTTCCCTCTCTCTGTTTCTCCAGTGTGGCTGGAGGGACAGATGGAGGAGGGGCGGGCACAGCCTAGAGAGGCAGAGCCAGCTGTCAATCAAACAGCGGGGTGAATCCCAACAATATTGCGCTGTCAGCATATAGTGGCCAATAACCCACTATATGCTGAGTTTTGGGATACAGGAGGACATTAGTTAATGTACTCCTGTGACCTTAAAGTGAACTATGGCCCAAAAAGGTGTGGCCATTGTTCTCTTTTAAATTCACTCAAATTTCAGCAAAGGTGAAATTGATAGCTTTGCTGCAAAATCAAGATTATTGAAATGAAAAGTTTGTTAAAAGTGCTCCTTTACATTGTTAGGGGGGTCATAATATGCTCCTATACAATGGTGATCAAGAGCCCTGCTACATTTGTGCCTTCTTATGTTGGAAGTCAGTAAAGAAGTACCTCCTTTAATTGGTGGTCAGGGTAGTATCTCTTTATATTGGTGGTCAGTGTAGTTCCCCCTGTCCCCTGCTGGCCAGGGAAATTCAATATTATATTGGTGGTCAGTGGTAAAATGAACCCATAGATTGGTGGTCAGTGTAATGCTCTTTTACGTTGTTGGTCTTTGATGTAGAGTCGCATAATATTGGCGGTCACTGGAATATTGGTGATGATTGTAGTTCCCTTTTACATTGTTGGCCATTTGAGATGTGCTCCCTTACAATGGAGGTCAGTAGTAAGGTGTCCCATTATGTTGGTGGTCAGTGGGAGCTCAGCCAAATAGATAATTGGCGGCAGCAGTTACTTACCTTAGAGAGGTTTGGCTCTTGTAGCGCTGGCTCTACTGAGTGATGCTAGGACAAGAACAAAGGAGGCTCTGTTGGGTGGGAAATCAGTATAGCCTGGATGGCTTGAATGCAAGCTGTGTTTTAATTCTCTACAGACCAAGTACCCCTACTCCTACTGCCCCATCCTTGGTAGGCCACTGGTTATTTTAAAAGTTCTCCAAAACCTCTAAAAATCTATTTGTTATATGTTAATTTCTTTTTGCAGAGCTGGCTTGACATGTAAACCCCTCAAATGTGTTCTTCAGTAACAGAAACATGCTATGTGTTCTTCAAATCTTCTAAAACAACAGTTATACTAAGGCAAAAGTTTTCTATTTGGACCTGTCAGCATAGTTCAGTTTTGAACAAGCAAGCTTTAGACAACATCATTTTAATGTTTAACAGAGAAAATTAACAACACGTTCATATTCTAAATGCATGTTTACTATTTATAGTATAATCAGAGAAGCAGATAAATTTATGTAATAAGAAATATCTATGACTAATGTTTCTCAGCTTTTAAATCATCATCTCTAACGACATTGCAGGCGTGTATAAATATTCAAATGAATGCATAATTGGTGAACTTTTCTAATCTGCATGTGTAATACAGAACAAACCAGCTCTTGAAATGCTTTAGTTATGCTAACAACAAAAATGTTGTATGAATTAAAGATAATGCTGCCTTGTATAGAGGTCATTCTGCCATTGACACTTGTAAATTATAATGACCTTTTATAAAGTCATGATTTCTTGTTAGACACATGTTACATAATGGGAGAATAGGTTAATTGTGAACTGGGGCTGTCTTCTTATATCTGGCTGGGAAATAAGGATAGATCTTTGTGCTCCCCAAATATCAACCTCATTTGCTCTAAACAGGTTTAAAGGTTGTAAGATCCAGCAGGACAGCAAAGATAACATCACATTCAGGTGAATCAACCTAATGGTCTCGAGGTGACTCTGAAAAACAAAAAAGCTGCTAGCATTTATGAATATCAGGCACCCAGAGGCATTTGGGTGTATCGGAGACAGGGATTGCTGCTGCAGGTATGTGCACCCCTATGTGCCTAATCTATATACCTGCTAGCAGCATTATTTAAACAAGAGAGTTGCTTTGAACCCCATTGTGTACATTGGCTCAATGACCATACAGTGTTTCTTTCAGGTATTGCTCCTTGGCCCACCTACTTTAACTGCGCCACATTCCACCATTTGTATACTGAAAATGATGAATTTGTTTCCAAATTAACCTAAAACTGTTTGTCCAAACAGTAGCTTGCATACTTTATTAATGAGGGTTATTTTAATATGTTTTGACTTTACTAAGACACTTTAGAATACACTTTATTGACAGAGTAGTTTAAGGTTAACTGCTTTGTCAGGGGAAGAATGTACAGAATTGGAGACTAAGGGGTCTATTCACTAAGCTGCCGTAGACAGCCGAGTGAATGACCGACCTAAAGCGAAGTGAGCCGAACGCTGTTCGGCTATTCACTTCAGGCTGGTACGGCTGATTTCAGTCGTATATCCGCTGAAATCAGCCATACATCGGGTGGCTTCGGGTCGGCCGAACATGCACAGCATGTTCGGCCGACCTGAAGTGCACAAGGAGTTCGACTCAGCCGATCCAACATCTGGATCGGCTAAGCCGAACCTCCGGCAGGCTACTCGCTGCTGTTCGGGCTATTCTTATAGATGCCGAACAGCAGTGAGTGAATAGCCGAATGCCGTTGAGCGGCATTCGGCTCGGCTGCTCTGCTCGGTCCCTCTGTGGGACCGAGCAGAACAGAAAAATAGTTAACAAAGTAGAAAAAAATATATAGAAAACGATTGTGCGGAGCTAGCAGTGACAGCTAGCTCCGCCCAACTGTTTTCTATTGGCTGGCGGTTCTGCTCCCGTCCAAAAAAAGAAAAAAAAAACTCTCCCGGGTGCTCCGGAAGTCTCCCGCTCCCAGCCGCCAAGGAGAGAAACACTACTTTTTCGTTTTTTTTCTTTATTCTGACACGGATCCGTGTCAGAATAAAAAAAAAATTATGTTGGCCATAGGAATGCAACGTGGCCGAGCGGCTCAGCCAGCTTCTGCTTTCAGCGCGGCTCAGCCGAGCCGAGGCATATGCGTTCGGCTCGACTGAGCCGCTCGGCCACGTTCGGGAGCTGTATGGGCTATAGTGAATAGCCCGTACAGCAGCCCTTTGGTTCTACTGAACTGAAGGGGTCCTGGGGCCGAAGCTAGCCGAAGGATCGGCTGAAGCTACGGCTAGATCCTTTGGCTGCTTTGTGAAAAGACCCCTAAGTTATCCTGTGGCATAGATGATAGCTGTGTACTGAAAGCCTGATCAGTATAATGTACTTTTTAAACCATAGATAATGAAGAATAACCAATTGCAAATGTGATAAGACAGAAGTTGAAGTTGAAAGTTAATGTGGAGTTAAGACAAGGTGACAAGATTGTGACCTGGACAGATGAGGGTATGGGCCATAATGTAGAAAGGATGTCTATAACATTATGCTTCATGGATGTACAATTACTGTCTACAGCTAAATTCCTGGATACAAATGCAGGGGATGAAAAGGGGGTTTGTATGATTTCCTGCTAACAAAAGGAAATTGGTCACAAAATTCCCCTGTGTAGCACAGAGATCATTAGCACATCTTGCCAGATTCATTGGTAAATGCTAATTATAATCTACCTTAGCAGTATACAATAACATGGAATCCAGAAGAGGGAAGTGGCCATGACAGTAAAGTGAGAGTCAGAAGATGCCAGGAAAGCTGCTCAGAACATAAAGTGGCTGATTCAACGTCAGTAAAGAAGCACAGTGGTGTAGTGGTTAGCGCTTCTGCCTTGTTTGTTTTTCTTTAATAAAGCATGCAGTAACTGCACTAAACCAAAGCCACCTTCATGATGTTGAAGCCCAACGCTAGCCATGTTTTTCAATTAAGTTGAGTGGTGAAGGGTTAGAATTTTAGAACTTTTGTTTTTGTTGATCAACAACCACTCTTTGTAGACATAAGAGCAGGTGCTCCCACTGGTGATCTTCCTATCCAAAACACGGGCATTGTGTGTGTGTGTGTGTGTGTGTGTGTGTGTGTGTGTGTGTGTGTGTGTGTGTGTGTGTGTGTGTGTGTG
>NW_017306475.1:866973-909577 GCF_000935625.1 Nanorana parkeri | reverse complement strand
CGGGGGTTGTGTGTGTGTGTGTGTGTGTGTGTGTGTGTGTGTGTGTGTGTGTGTGTGTGTGTGTGTGTGTGTGTGTGCAGGGGGGACCCTAAATATAACCAAAACATTTTGTAAAATTCCATCTTGTCCGTTTTGAATGGATTTCAGTACTTACTGATACCCATCACCTGGACAGGAAGTACAGTAAAGGCATGTTGAATAAAATGATAGTTAATCCATTTGTGGATATCATTGGTTCATTGTTTACTAGGGATTATTGCAAATTGGAGTAAATGAGATTTGCTACTGATTTTTTGTCAGTCAGTTTTTGTCAGGTATTTGATTTTGCTCTGTCAATAAGCTCTGAAGGTAGCCTTGGATAATTTTAGCACAGACTGAAAACCATCTTACCACTTTTCTTTTTTATATAGGAAATGTTGTTTCTTTCACACCTACACCAAAGCAATCATGTACATCCTTTATTTTTAAGAACAAAAACGTTTCCACTGAGCTTCTACTGATTATAGCTATCATTGATTGAGTTACTATGACCTTGTGCTGCATTTTATTTTCTTTGTATCTTTTGTTGGTTAGTAAGTATTTTTACTTTCATCAAAAAAGCATGTTTTACATCTCTGGGCAATCTGCAGTAATAAGTTAAATCTGAATTCCGATCAGCTAAAAAATGCAATTAGGGTGCCTCTCATCCCTCCTTATAATTAAGAATTGCTGCTTGTTTAGTCTAGGGGTTGTAATGCAGAGGAATACTTAACTTACTCCTTGTTAACACAGGCCAGCATTTTGTCTGTTTGCCGCTTGGCTAACAGATTAACTAAATAGACCGTACGCCTGCCCACTTGCAGAGGCAAACCTCTGTCTGCACAAAAAAGTCATACTACGGCTACTAAATGTGACAGGTTCCTGCTCAGGGCCATTTGTTGCTAGGATGCTAGCAGTCACCAGCATCTTAGCTACCAGTGAGGCATTCCTAGGCCCATTCATCTGCCAGATGGCTGCTAGGATGGTTGCATCATTGGTTGCTAGGATGCTGGTGGCTGACAGGGGGCCTAATTTTAATGGGTGGTCCCAGATTCGGATAAATCCCCCCCCACAGACCCCCACTGTCATGCATATGGCTTGTGCATCCGTACGCATGTGTGTGTCTACACAAAACCAGAGTATACCCACATAAAGCGGTTTGTTGACCTCTATGGGAGGCGGTATGAAGCACCTGAGGCTTCCTGGCAGCAGAAATACATCAGAATTTATGTTGTATTGTGGCCACAGTTGGCCATGTACAGGAGTCCTACAAGATTAGGTGGATAGGAATGTTGTTGTGAGAGCAGCTATACAGCTGAATGAAAAATTTAAATTTAGAAGGAACATACTCAGTTTCCAGCTGTACCAATTAGGATTATACATTCGGCAGCAAAAAACCCAGCATTTTATTTTTTTATCTGAACATAGGTGTATGGTTTGCTAGGCGATCAGAAAAATCTCATGCTGTGTTCAGATCCATAAAATCAAAAATCTGCATCCAGAGTCCTGCTTATGAACTTCATTTTATGCTGTACATGTGTAAACATGTGTGCTAATGTTTACATGTATACAGCATACTATGCAAATGTATTCTGTTGGAGTACAAGAGCTGCCGGCATCCTAGTAATGAAGGGCATTAGGAACCTAATGCCTAAGCAAAGCATTTGGACAACCAAGCCTGAAATCTAGCTGCCAGCAAGATCATGTGTTTGTCATTGTAAATGAAATACACCTGTGTGCATCAAACCCTTAGGGCTAGTTCACACCATCTTCAGTGTGTTCCAGTCCAATTGTGGCCAGAACGCACTGGATCGCATTCTGGCACATTACAATATTTGGTAGTAATTGCATCAGGTAATCCCAGTGGTAGATCTGCATTGTATGCCTGTTCCAACAAGCTTATATGGCTAGTCTTCTTTTAGGGCACTATTTAATGTGTTTTTCAGGTTACTAGGAAGTGCTTATTGCATGCAGTATTTCACTGCAGAGGAGATCCTTGTAAACGATTTTTTGATGGTCAACATTGGCCTTCTATAAGGTCTGTTGTTGGCCAAACCAGTAGGTTTCCATAAGTCATCCAATTGTTTACAAAATACAAGGAACTCCAAGATTCTTCCTGTTAACAGCCATTGTTATGCTTTTGATATTAACAGCCATTGTTATGCTTTATCACCATAAAACCATATATTATATGTACATTATATATTAGTGTTTTTTAATGCCAGAAACAAGGTCACCTTATATATGGCCAGCTTAATCTAAATACCAAAGGGTATGTAAGGGTGATGAGTGTAGTGTGTATATTAGATTTAGCATTTTACCACTCCTCCATTCTGCCACTTGAACATCCTGGTCAGTATAACTTGATCCACAGCCTACATCCTGGTTTCGATTTCCAATGTATAAGTTAAGGTCTAAGTTAAGGTCTATAGGTATAGAGTATTCAATCTGTAATTGGATAGAAAACTGGCTTAAAGACCGTATTCAAAGAGTGGTGATCAATGATTCATACTCTAAATGGTTGTTAGTGGTGTCCCCCAAGTTTCAGTGTTGGGCCCCTTACTGTTTAATCTATTTATAAATTACAGAGTTTGGGATTAAAAGTACTATTTCTGTGTTTGCAGATGACACCAAGTTATGTAGTGGAATAAAATTTTGTTTGGGGGCCTGTGATTTCTAGTTACACCCCTTGCAGAGTCCAAGTGAGACTCCACACAGCCCACCTGAGAATGACCCTGCAGAGCCCACCATAGACTCTCTTTAGTGCACTCTGCAGGGTCTCAGGTGGGTCGGTCACACCCCTGCACACCTCTTATCTGTCAGCCCCTATCCGCTGTCAGCTTCCTCCACCGCTGGGCCCCGCCTCCTTCCCCTCCATGGTCGCCGATGGGCCCGTCTGCTCCTCTACCGGGCCCTGCCTCCTCCCCCACTGCCGACGCTGGCTTCCTCCACCGCAGCTGCTGGCTGGTACTAACTCAGCAGCGGCTGTAAGGAGGAACACGCCGCTGCACAGATCACTGACAGGTTGTCAGTGAACTGAACAGCGGCGCATTCCTCCTCACAGACGCCAGTGACAGCCAGCAGCGGTCGATGCCATAATGACCCAGGCAGCCCGCACGGCATCAGGGGGACCCCTTTGTTCCTCATCCTGGCTGGGCCCCCCTGTGCCCCGGGCCCCATAGCTGCCTCCTGGGTTGCAATGGCGATAGTTCCACCACTGATTGGTACATTTGTTCTATATTACTTGATAAATCATGCAATACAATTTATTTAAATCTAATTGTATGATTTATCAGGTAGTACAGAACATGGATAAATTGGTAAAATCTATATTGCAATTACACAGCATATCACTAAACACATGGACTGAATATACATTTCAGCACATGTTTAGTGATATGCCTGTAAATACAACACAGTCCAGAATCTTCCTCCCCAGTCTTGCTCCCAGACCCCAGCCTGTGTGCTAAAGACAAATGTAAAGTTAAATACAGATAAGTGTAAATAAAGATAAAGAAAATGATGGTAACCGTTTGTTTTTTTCAGATTTACCTGTGCTGTCTGGCTGTACCCTCCCCCCTCCTTCTCCTCCGTGCCTGCCGGATCTCTGTGACAGGCATCGGGGGAGGAGATCACAGCAGGAGACACACACACGGACGGACGGTCACTTCACAGGGTGGCTGCTACTGAGAACGGATGTCCGTTCTGTCTCTCCACTGGCTCAAATGCACAGCTCATTTCCTGTTTGCCGCTGCGTGTGCAAGGGACATCTGCTGTGGGCCCCTGTACGTTATGGGGCCCAGGGCAAATGCCCCTTATGCCCTGCGGTAAAGACGGCCCTGTTTGTATATGGAAAGGATTCTTCACAGTTGAAGCTGTGAAAGCGTGGAATAGACTCCCAAGGAGCTAGTTCTAGCTAGCTCAGTTAACCGTTTAAAAAATAAATCTGGATGAGTTCTTAAGGTTCTTAAGGTATATTAAGCATCAGAGAGTGTTGATCCAGGGAATTGCCTTATGGGATCAGGAAGGATTTGTTTTCCCTCTTTTGGAGCAAATTGAACTATGCTTTATAGGGGTTTTTTTTTTTTGCCTTCCTCTGGAATAACAGTGGACATAGCATGGGCACAGCATTCTGTTTTAGGTTTTTCTTTCTTTCTTTCTTTCTTTCTTTTCTTATCTCTATAGGTTAAACTTGATGTACATGTGTCTTTTTTCAACCTGACTATGTAACTATGTAATGCTTATTATTATGTATGCAGATCCTAAATGCAGGCCATAGGTCTCACAAGTTGCTTTAACTGGCACTTTCAAGCAATACATTTGAAGGCTAGAGATATGACAATGAGGCTATTTTACAAACTACTCCTAATTACTCCTGCAATCTACCAAATGTCATTTTAACATTTCTGTGCTGCAGTTTTCCACTAGATTTGTCATCTTAGATCGGGTCATATGTGATTTGTAGATCTCAGTGCATTAGCTGTAGTGGTGGAAGCAACATTTACTTTTCTTTATTTTTTTTATTTTTTTAAACAAGTGCCAGCATGTATAAAGACAGTTTACGTCTTGCTGTAAGGAGTGAATGATGGAAGTGGTGTGCTTTGATTTATAATAGTAGTGGTTCTGGGGAAATGATTGTTGTAATAACACCCACTGAGAGGCAAGAAATGCATTTCCTTTATATTTGTGTCTGCCATACATAAACACTTATACAGCAGGTAGTCTGCTACTTCACTATTTACAATTATAGATTTCTTTTCACATAAGAAAAGTTATTCAGGTAACTACATTACAGTTATCAGCATGGGAGAAATGTACTTTTCTGCTTGCTAGATGTTTTTTGCTAGCATACATTTACATTACTGGAAGATTAATTAGCAGCTTTCTGCAAAAAGTGTCAAGATCAATATTGAAAATATGTCTTTGCTGCGTTTGACTGGTTTGTTTTCTACAGCCTTACTGTTCAAGGGCTCTTTATTGTGTAGCACAATATTTTATCTGCTTTGACAAGCATCAATTAATAAAAGGCTCACTGAAGCTAGTTCAGAAACGCTCAGAGAAGGGTGTCTGAAAAAGTACTTCTACAGTATATAGAGGGCAGTAAAAGAGGCATATCTAAAAGCAACACACATAATTACATTGCTGTTCTTTGTTCATAAAAATGAAAGACCCACCCTATTGAATGACCCCCCCCAGTCAAATGGCATGCAAATGCAATTTAAAAATAAAACTGTTGCTACAAGAGGAAAAAAAAAAACTTACGCCGGATCCAGTTGCAGATGCTTCTGGTAGGCACATGTGATGTCTGATTGCTATGAAGTGTCATTTTTCATGATGGGTCTACTTTATAGCGTACTTGTCCAAACAGTGTGATGCCATTGCTGACTTGTATTTGAAGGTGAAAGCTTTGAGGTTGTCATCCTTATACCTATTTCAGAGCATAGTGAATCAGTGACCCTTAAGCATTCAGCCAGTGAAGTGTAGGGACACCTCGTATACACATGCTATTTCAGGTCAGTAACTCACTGTACAGGGAAGGAAGCATGACAGCCCAGGGACATAAAAAAAATATCACGAGAGAAATGTGGCGGTTACCATTGTTGACCTCCTTCTTAAAATGCTATTTGATTGGCTGTCACCCTTGTCTCCTGGCTTTAAAGGTGAAGTATTAGGAGAACATAATATACTCTTCCCAATACTTAGAGCCAACATAAGGCACTGCAGTTTCACACACCCACTCCATACCAAGAGATGAGTGACCATGTAACTGCCGGTCGCTCAATTTGTGGTCTCCTCCCTGCAGAAAGCAGTGACTCACCGCTCCCTGCAGGGATTCCCTCCTCCCCCCTCTCTGTTCCTCCAGTGCTCATTGGAGGGACAGACAGGGTAGGGGATGGGCACAGCTGACTCTGGCTCTAGAGACCCAGAGCTAGCTGTAAATCAGGCAGCCAGGTGGATCCTGACAATATTTTCAAGTGTGGCTGTGTGCTGTCAACAGATAGCTGGCAGTAGCCTGTTATATGCAGACTTTGAATCACAGGAGTACATTGGCAAATGTACTCTTGTGACCCAAAAGAGAAGTAATGCCCCAAAAAAGTTTTTTTATACTTCCTGACCTGGAGAAGTATCAGGAAAGTCAGAAAGATTCAGAAGTCCTCATCTACATATTTGTTCCAGATCAGGCGATCAAATTATTAAAGCCAGAGGGCCAGGATAACAGCCAGATATCAAGCATTTTGTGACAGCCTCATATCATAACAGCATCAGCAATGGTTGTTGGGGGGTTTTATGTCATTTTCAGGCCTAAAATGTGGAATATAACATGGGTGCAAAAAATGAAAAAAGGGCCTCAGTCATGAAGGGGTTAAAGTAAGTACAAGATTTTAAAAGTCCCTTTTAAATTAGGCATAACCCAGCTAATAAAACAAAAATGATATATCTAATTTCTCCAAGTTATAATGACAACACACAGACTTTTTTTTTAGATTTGATCTGATAGATCAGGCAACAGCAAAGCTTAACAATTTTGAGAGGGCTTGTCTGATTGGATAAAACATAATGGATTATTAAAGTGGACCTTCACCCAAAGAATGCACTGTATTTCCTCTACTTTCTCCCCCCATCTCTTAAGATGGACATACACTTGTAGATTATAGTTCGCCATCGAACCCTCGTTCGATTTCCGCTCGAATACCCCATCATGCATAATCCAATGTCGATTTTGAAAATTGTTTGTTAGCAATACTACAGATTTTTGTTTGTGCATTTGCAGTGCTCTTGTTGCGTTTTTTTTTCGTACGAAAACGCCACTAATTCATCGATTTTCATTCGAGTCGAAGAAAGTTTTCCAGCCTGAATGATCAAGGAAATTCGGCCCGAAGAACAGTAATAAAATCGTTGAGTTTCTATCAACTGATCGATTATCGTTCAAAACCACGTTCGTGTTCGATTTCCAAACGAAAATGGAAGAGTGTATGGGCACCTTAACACATTTGCAGACTTTTTGTTTTATAGTAAATACCTTTTATTCCTCTGTGCAGCCTCCGACTTTAAAACCCCTCGCCTAGGTGAGGATAACATAGAATTTCCACCTCTCGCTTCTTGGGATGTTCACATCACACATCCCAGTAGGCAGTGGGACAAAGTATTGCACAATTTCAATGCCGCACATGCGCAGACATGCTGCAGGTGTTGGACCTGGCAGAGATTTGCAGAGTGTCTGTGCATGCATACAATGAAAACCAGAAAGATGATCTTCAAGATGGAGTCACAGAAATAGACCAGTGCTAGGAGAAATATAGTTGAAAGTTATACAACACTGGACACTCCATGGAGTAGCAAGATATATCTATATATATACATATATAAAAAAAACCTGACACATTCCACACAAAACTCCAAAAATGGACTGGACAAAATTATTGGCACTCTCATTTAAAATTTGTTAGCACAGTCCTTGTAAAAAATAACCTGAAATTAATCGCTTCCTGTAACCATCAATGAGTTTCTTACAACCTCTCTACAAGAATTTTGGACAACTCTTCTTTCACCAACTGCTCCAGGTCTCTCAGATTGGAAGGGTTCCTTTTGCCAACTGCTGTTTTGATATCTCTCCACAGGTGCTCTATGGGATTTAGATCTGGACTCATTGCTGGCCAGTCCAGTACTCTTCAGCGCTTTGTCTGAAAACCATTTCTGGGTGCTTTGACATGTGCTTTGGGTCATTGTCACTTTCGTCCACGTCCAGGAAGATAAGCTACAGTGCCATGGGCTGTAAACTTCTTGACAATGTTGCGCACAGTGGACACAGGAACATTAAGATCTCTGGAGATGGACTTGTAACCTTGAGATTGTCCATGCTTTTCAAAAATTTGGGTTCTCAAATCCTCAGACAATTCTTTGCTGCTCTTTCTCTTCTCCATACTCCATGTGGCACACAGGGATACACTACACAAAGGTTGAATCAATTTTTCACCATTTTAACTGGTTGCTGGTGTGATTTCTATATTGTCAGCAGTTGTTAATACCGGCGAGTTTAGTTACAAATTACAGGTGCATCACAAACTTGGAATGCAATTATTTCTTGCAATTTGGAGAAGGTGCCAATAATTTTGACACTGGTATCGGTATCGTTTTCGGGACCGGTACTGGGAATTTTCAGGAGTACTTGTATGCCTGAGAATGGCCCGATACTAAAGGCCGATAGCAGCCCGGTAGCTGTCCTTGGCAGTGCCTGTCCAGTCACATATCTCCTTCTCCTCCTTCCCGGCGCAGGCACAGCCAAGGACAGCCCCACACTGAACAAACAGCCCCGGAGATGGCAGGAGACCAGCGTCCGATTGTTCAGCCCAGCGCCCGATTGTTCAGCCCGGTGCCCGTCCGCAGACCCCCACATCCAGCCTGGGGAAATCTGTACACTGCCTCGGTGAGACGTAAATGCAGCCCTGGTGAGATCTCTGCGCAGCTTGGTGAGACGCAAATGCAGCCTTGGTGAGATCTCTGCGCAGCTGGGGAAATCTGTACACTGCCTCGGTGAGACGTAAATGCAGCCCTGGTGAGATCTCTGCGCAGCTTGGTGAGACGCAAATGCAGCCTTGGTGAGATCTCTGCGCAGCCTGGTGAGATGCAAATGCAGCCTTGGTGAGATCTCTGTGCAAACTGGTGAGACGCAAATGAAGCCTTGGTGAGATCTCTGCGCAGCCTGGTGAGACGCAGCACTGGTGAGATCTGTACACTGCCCTGGGGAGACGCAAACGCAGCCCTGGTGACATCTGTGCGCAGCCCTGGTGAGACACAAATGCAGCCCTGGTGAGACGCAAACACAGCCCTGGTGAGACGCAAATGCAGCCCTGGTGAGACGCAAACGCCTGGGGAGACGCAAACTCAGCCCTGGTGACATCTGTGCGCAGCCCTGGTGACATCTGTGCGCAGCCCTGGTGAGACACAAATGCAGCCCTGGTGAGACGCAAACACCGCCCTGGTGAGGCGCAAACGCAGCCCTGGTGAGACGCAAACGCAGCCCTGGTGAGACGCAAACGCAGCCCTGGTGAGATGCAGACGCAGCCTAGTGAGACGCAAACGCAGCCCTGGTGAGATCTGTACGCAGCCTGGTGAGACACAAACACAGCTCTGGTGACATCTGTACGCAGCCTGGTGAGAAACTATCCAAAATCATTAGTCTGTATTGTTTTAGAAAAAGATTCACATGTTCCTTTAAGAAAAACTATCGGTAATTGCAGGTTAGGGTTTCTTTCTTTAAGGTATACCCTTGCACTACATACCAAGAGTCCAATACAAATCGTATCGCTTACAATTGGATTGTAAATGTGGGTATCCTCTTTTGGAAGCTATGCAACAGTAGTTGAAGAGAAATGCCAGTCATAAGTAAACCAAAAAAAAGAAACCAGTCATCATTATTGGTTTTGTATCTCATAGCGGTTGTAAAATCTTTTTCCCGATATATAATAAAAAAATCAATCAAGAAAAAACCATAATGTGACAAATCTGTCTTGTGCTTGCAAATTCTGATTTGAGGGCAGAGTAATTGAGTTTCTATGGCCCATGGCAGGTGATCATTAAAGACATTCTCCTTTCATTACTAGGGCTGCCTAGATACATTTCCAATGCTAATTAGGACACTTATTCCAGAATGCACACTGAAACAAACTACTTTATTGCCCTATTAAAATCAAATTACCATGGAGAAACGCCATGGTTCACCGTAGGATGTACAAGCAGGTATGCATTTTGTAACGAATTAAATAAAACCATGGCACATATATACAGCATGCAGTATTGTGTCTCGTATGAACCTACATGACTCAGTTATTGAAAAGGGATGTACTGTGCAGCTGCAATAAAAACAAACTGATTTAGGAGAGGCATTATGAAAAGGTCATTATCACTTAATTTTATTAAACATGCTTAAGGTGCCCATACACCTTACAATTATTGGACGATTTTCGTATGCGATCGACTTTTCATCCGATAATCGTATGTGTGCATTGCAGTGTCCGACCGACATTACTGTACAATCGTACGACTTTTGAGGGTCAAGCATGTTTGAAAACTTTGCTAGATCGTACGATTGTCGTAAGGTTGCTGGCGTTTCCGTCCGTCAAAAGTCGTACGATCTACACTGCGCCTGCGCTAACGAAAATACGGCAAATCAATTATCGCATTTCGTCCAGGTGCTTTTCGTTAATTACGGCTAAATTAATCTTGCGATCATCGGGGCACATCGGGGCACATCGGGCTGCCGTACGAAAATCGTATGACTATTCGATCATCGGACGTCCGATAATCGTAAGGTGTATGGGCACCTTTAGAAATACTCTTTAGCACAGGCAAAGACAGAACTAAAAGGAATCAATACAAATAGTATGCACTATATACATTATAAAATGAATTAATTATATATATAGATATATAGATATATAGATATCTATATATCTATATATACACACACATACATACTGTAAATTTTTCTTTTCCAAAATGTACATACATATTGTTGCTTAAATTGTTTTAAAATATTCTTTATGTTTTTAATCAAATTTTACAAACAGATTTTAATTAGAATTCTTTTGTAAGCTGAGTGCTGGGAAACATTTGCATTCTGTAGATAGTTAATGCCCCCTCCTTTTGTGCACCTTCCCAGTTAATTATAAATTACACGTTTACCATATTGTCTATGTGTTTGCAGGGAAGTCACTAATCCTTGGCTTACCATGAGACAGTGAAGCAGCAGCTGAAAATACAAACATAATCTTGGGTTGTATGAAAAAGGGAACAGATGCACAAAAAGCAAGTATAGATTTACATCCGTGTATGAAGGTAGTGAGAGGCACTGTGACCAGATATAGTCATATATATATTTTATACCTTTCATATGTGTTGCACTGGCTCAGTTAGGTGGAATCGGCTTAACGCATGGTGTGTTGTCCAGGTATAGCTTGACTTAATGGGCATGCAGCATTCAATTGGGGTCTATTCACTAAGCTGCCGAAGGATCTAGCATAGCTTCGGCTGATCCTTTGGCTAGCTTCGGCCCCAGGACCCCTTCGGTTCAGTAGAACCGAAGGGCTGCTGTACGGGCTATTCACTTTAGCCCGTATAGCTCCCGAAGTCGGCCGAGCGGCTCAGTCGTGCCGAAGGCATATGCTTTGGCTCGACTGAGCCAAGGTAAAAGCCGGTTCTGGCCGAGCGGCCGGCCATTGGCCAGCCAACAGCACGCTTCTGACAGCGGGGCGGAGCCAGCCATCATCTTACGGCTCGCACTGGCCACTTGCAGAGAGATCAGTGTTCCTCGTTACCAGGTAACCAGGAATGCTGTCATTACACACTAAGAACCCGGCCGGGCCACTATGATATCACAGCGGCCTCTCCGTGTTCTCAGTGTGTAATGACAGATGGCGTTCCTAGTTACCTGGTAACCAGGAGCGCCATCTGTCATTCCTCCCCCGGACACTCTGGGAGTCTAATAGGCTCCCGGCCGCCCGGGAGAGACACACTTTCTCCCAGAAAGGTTCACTCTGCTCGAGCAGAGTAAGCCTTTCCCTGCTTGTTTTTTTTCCTTCTGACTTTAGAGCCGTTGGCTGCCGTCAGAAGAAAAAAAAATGCATAACTAGATTCCTATTGGCTATTTCAATTTGCAATAGAAAACTAGCTATTGCACCCGCCCACTGCTGCTCTCAATCTGCAGATGGGGACCTGCAGTTCTCCATCAGGTCCCCCTCTGGTGATTGACAGCAGCAGAGGGCGGGTGTAATAGCTAGTTTGCTATTGGCTATTGCAAATTGAAATAGCCAATAGGAATCTAGCTATGCATTCCTATGGTGTGTTCTTTTTTTTTTTTGACGGCAGCAGAACCGCCCTGCCAATAGTAAACAGTTGAGCGGAACTAGCTGTCGCTGCTAGCTCTGCACAATGGTTTCCTCATTTTTTTTTCTACTTTGAATGACGCTGAGCGGCTATTTACTCACTGCTGTTCGGCATCTATGAGCATAGACCAAACAGCAGCGAGTAGCTTGCCGGAGGTTCGGTTTAGCCGATCCAGAAGTTGGATCGGCTGAGTCGAACTCCTTCTGCACTTCGGGTCGGCCGAACATGCTGAGCTGAGTGAATAGCCGAATGCTGCTGTGCAGCATTCGGCTCGGCTGTTCTGCTCGGTCCCTCGGAGGGACCGAGCAGAATAGAAAAAGAGTTTTAAAAAGTCTAAAAAAAAGTAAATAGAAATCGATTGTGCAGAGCTAGCAGTGACAGCTAGCTCCACCCAATAGTTTCCTATTGTCCGGCGGCTCTGCTGCCGTCAAAAAAAAAAAGAAAAAAAAACTCTCCTGGGCGCTCTGGGAGCCTCCTACACCCGGCCGCCCAGGAGAGAAACACTGCTGTGTCAGAATAGAGAAAAAAAATTTCGGCTCGACTGATCCGCTCGGCCAGGTTCGGGAGCTGTACGGGCTATTGTAGAAGTAGTAGAACCAAAGGGGTCCTGGGGCCGAAGCTAGCCGAAGCTACGGCTAGATCCTTCGGCAGCTTCGTGAATAGACCCCTATAGTTCTTTAGAGATTCGGAAATCCATCTTTGAGACAGAGGGGATATATATATATATGAGAAAGGGACAGTGATCAAACTGTCAAGCAGGAACAGTTTAGGCATGTCCAAAAAAAACACTTGGAGATGGCTGCAGTTTGGGGAAGGACCCTGTTCCAGCTTACATAGTTACATAGTATTTGGGGTTGAAAAAAGACATACGTCCATCAAGTCCAATCCATATAGGTCCACGCATCATCTCATTCTTAGGGATACTGGTATCCCTGGATATTACGGTCCCTCAAGAAATTGTCCAAACGTTTCTTGAACAAATCTACACTCTTGGCTGAAATCACTGCCGATGGCAGTGAGTTCCAGACCTTAACCACTCTTACTGTAAAGAACCCTCTTAGCCCATTGTGCTGGAATTTTTTCTCCACCAACTTTAGCTTGCATCTGGCTTGGCGCATTCTGCATCTGGTACCAACAACAAAGCACCATGTCAGAAGGCCACTTTATGCCAGCAAAGATAACCTGTCATGGAGCACTCCTCAAGCACACTAACACTTGCAACTGTCCCTTATTTTTGACTACATTGTGCCATAACTAGGAATGTGCCTATTTTGCTATACTTTTGTTGTTGGACAACTAACGTGTTGTAACACTGTTTAATCTTCAATATAGAACTAGGAGAAAATAACCTTTGTCTTGCCTGGTCCCTTTAAATCACCTCCACACATTTAGCCCCGCCTACAAGCCACACTGCCCAAACACTATAGTCTGGTACAAAAGTCACAGGAGCAGCCACATGCCAAACCACATATATCCATTGTACCCAAAAAGGGGCAGTTGGTCAATTTAGAGTGTCTCAGCTAGCGAACAACATTTAGAATGGTAAACTTTACGGACTTTGATTTCCTTATTAGACAATAGTGTTTATTTGCTAACTAGAACTAAAACATTACAATATGGCCATCACAGTAAAACTCTGCACACAATAATTTTATGAATAATACTGCAAAGAATAAGGAAGAGTGTAAAATGTACTGCAGAACTCAACTAATTATTTCTTGCAGTAAAAGTTTCATTTTGGGAGAAATGTGTCTATAGTCTTGGCAGAAACTTTTTGGAAGTAAAATTACTGTTCCAAGCAGTTATATAAAAGCAATTTTGAAATGATTGTTTTTCATCAACTAAAGTACTTAATGCCAAGAATATTTTGTGTATCTTATTTATTTACCATAATAAAACTGTATGTACTTGTATTAATTTGTACTGTTTTTAGCCAAAATAAATATTTTTTAACCCAATCTCAACTGCAAGAGTGTTGTTAAGTGTAACAATCCAGCTACATAACTAAATGCTAATGAATCCACTTTTATACACTGTTATATAGCAAAGGATATGGGTTTGCAGAATCAGTAGGTACCGTAAGTCTAGTGCATTATATAGAAAAATAGGTCTTGTTTTGAGCCCATTGCTCTGTTGCTAAGATTGGCTCTTGAATATGTGCACTAACATTATGTGCGCTTGTTTTGGACCTTCTGAGCCAACAATCTAAACATGCCTGAGCCTGACCTGTCTATTGTTTTGCAGGACAGGAAATACATTTGTTGCAGGATACTAAAACCATGTCAATGCAAGTATGGGGTCTAAAACAACTGCTTCTATTGTTCCCTGTGCAATATGGTTGGTTGGAGCCTGTCTGAACTTCCTATTTCAGATTCCGCTATGCCCACATCTCAGCCTGGCTTACTGTATGTCATGGCCACAATAAAGTTTTTCTACCAAAGTGTACGGTGTGTGGCTGAACTCTTTTAGTATTGGATCTGATGATATTGGAGCGAGGATGCCCTCAGTTGGCGGGCACCTGGAGTTTTCCCTCATCTAGCTGTGAAGGAGCAGTGCTGTTGTTTCTGGTATCTGAGTGCTCAAATCTAGTTTATAACTTACAATGAAATCTGCTACTACAGTACAGACAGGATTAATTCGAGTAAAGTTCCCTCAGCCCCCTCCTTGCATTACACGATGAATGCATATGAAATAGATTAGCTACAGGTCAATAATCTTGTTTAAATAATGTGAAAACATTTGTTAATTTGTTGCATGTATAGTTTGTAATTATCTGTTGTTATATCTAGGGATGTCCCGATACCGTCGCTAGCATCGGAATCGGGCCCGATACAGGGCATTTTGACAAGTACTTGTACTTGTCAAAATGCCCCGATGCATAGCGCCGAAGCTTGCACTGTTTTTTTTTTTTTTACTTTACCTTCCTCTGGGCAGGCTGAGCGGAGGAGCGTCGCGTCACTGCTGTGGGCGGAGCTGCAGGTGGGGTCCTAATGTAGGTGGCCGACGACTGCCCGGAGGATTCCACTCAGAGCGCCGACCACCGGAGCAGCAGTGACGCGATGCTCCTCTTCGCCGACGATGTCCTTCAGTGCCGGAGAGCAGCGGCAAGTCAGCGCTAGTCCGGCGGAGGAGTTCCAGGTGGGGTCCTAAGTTAGCTGGCCGGCACCTCTGGGCCAGCTAAATTAGGACCCCACCTAGAGCTCCTCCCACCGGACCAGCGCTGACTCGACGCTGCTCTCCCGCACAGTGAGTGAGTGAGGCGGGGAGGGAATTTACTGCATATAGTAGTGACATTTAATGCAGTACATTACAGGGGACCCCTTTGGCTTCAGTCTCTGTTCCCTAAGCAGGAGTTCCTGTAATGTCCCTGTACTCACAAGCATAATATAGACAAATTGGGAGGATGGTGCACTATTAAAGCAGGCACTAATTGTAAATCTATGGTCTTCATTGTATTAGCAGTGTGTACCCTATATGTAATACATATAGAGTACACACTGCTAATACACTGGACACATTAGATTTACAATTATCTTCTGCTAGCATGAATGGATTAAATGATCTGTATGTAGCCCTGTATTATGGATCATTAACCCATTCATGTTAGCAGAGGATAATTGTAAATCTATTGTTGCAGTTAGTGCACTCTATATGTACATGTACTATATACTACATATAGAATGCACTGCCACAATAGATTTACAATTACCACCTGCTAATATGAATGGGTTAAAAGATCCGTAGTACATAACATGTAGTTGTACTATGGATCATTTAAAGTCACCTGTCCATTTACAAAGAAAAATTCGGTAATTGGTATCGGCAAGTACATGAGGGGAAGTCTTGTACTTGGTCCTGAAAAAGTGGTATCGGGACATCCCTAGTTATATCTGTTGCAGCCAAAACATATCGGCCGAAAATGGGACTTTTGGCTAAATGCCGAAAGTGCAATTTTCCTGCCGATACATCGGCGCATCCGTGCTTTCTTTCCTCCCCGCTGGGCGCTGCTCTGTGTCCCAGCGGGGAGAAGAGAAAGTGTGACAGCCAGCCAAGCGCTGCAGGAGGAGAGCGCTATATATTGAAAGGCTGCTGTTTCAGGATGAAATTATCCATGGTGCCTGTAGCTAAAAAGGTTAGTGAAAGATTGTTTTAAACCTCATTTACTATTTGTTAAGAATAGGCAAATGTTAGAATGTCCATAGTTTGGCCACAGTTACACTTTAAGGGACATGAAAAAAAATATATATATACATATATACTGCGTGTATATATATATACACACACACACACACACACAGTATATAACTATTATTAATAAATAATATAATATTCATACTGATTATCCCATACATATATATATATATTTTATTTTTATTTTTTTTACAGGGAATTACAAAAGAGCTTGTATCTGCAACACATACCACAGTGTACATATAGTATGTATACTATGGTATGTGTGAACTGATTTATGTAGAACTCTTTCCACTCTGTTTAATTTCAGGAAAATGTCAGAGGGAACACTGCTTTATGTTAGAAAAATAATTAAAAGGTCTCACTGCAAGACAGGTTCTAATAGTATGCCACTAAAATTAAAACTCATTTTAAATGATAGGAAAAAAACGGCCTGAGGAAAAATGGCAGACAAGTATTGAGAAATGTGAGATAAGAACATAAGGTGCTGGCGGGTAAATGATTACAGCTCAAATTTGAAAGTGCATTACAAAAACATATAATTGCTATCCATTATTTAACACTCAGTGCTCAGTAATTTCCCAACTGTTTTTACAGCTTTGTCAGAAATGCTGATTAGTTTACTAGATACAAATGTATGAACTATTTATTCTTGCACATGATTCTTAAGACACCAGAGCTGAAATTACCACAAAGTACTCAAAAGTTGATTTCTATGGTGCAGTGTAAGAAGGAGCAATTGCAAAGCACATTTACCACCTGGTCAACTCTAATGGTATAATTAGAAATTTAGATGGAAAAGAATATCTTTTTACAGCCTGGTCAGTCATTTACTGTGTAGACCTGTTCGTTGTAAGATATTTTCAGGAACTGAGGTGATCAGGATTCAGTTATGACTCTACAAACTATTTGAATCTCAAACTTAGCGTGCCAAAAGACTGTAGGGGGTAGTGAAATGAATGTGCAGGAGTAATACAACTACCCTAACTCTAAAGGATTAATTTATAAAAAATTATTGAATAGCAATTCATCCAGCAAAACTGCATGCAAATTTGTTCTGTGTGAATTATACAGCTGTTGAGAGAATGGGGCAAAATCAAATGGTCTTCCAATATTTTGGACAGTAGTAAAAATAGGTACATTTTTAAAGAACTGAATAGGGAAAATACTGCAATATGGCCACTAGACAAATAAATATATCCTAGTAACAAGAGTTACAATGTAACAATTCTAGAGAATACTGGGGGAGGGGGTTAACAAATAAATGTAACCATTGTTACCACAGAAATTGTTACATTTATTTATTTTTCTCCAGCATTCTATTGTAATATTGTATCTGGACTAGAATGCATTTATTGTATATATTTATTGAAAATGTGCCACCCCCACCCTATAAAAGTCAGCTCTCCCAGGCATCCTTTCATGAGGGTTTGTTAGAGTTATTGAGGGAGAGCTGACAGCTTTGTGAGGCAGAGACAATGTTTGCTACTTGTATTAGTGTGCTTGCAGGGATTCCAACTGATGGCTAAGTGTAAGCAAATAGGTTAAAATAAAAAGAAAATTATGTGCCCTCCACCCAGTTCCATACCAAACCATTTGAAGGGGGACCCCATGCAATTTTTTGGTTTAAAACAAAGAAAATTGATGTGAGGTCCCCTCTAAAATTCATTACCAGACTCCTTTCCAAGCTGCACCCATGAATAGCAATGGTTACTCATTCTCTTGCATTGAAACATTGTATCTTATTACTAACATGTATTTATTTCCTATGATCCTCAGCTCCATATAGTGGTCATAATGTGGTATTCTTCCCATTCCCTCTTTTCCGTATGAATGAACAAATGGAAGAACATTCAACCTGAACCGAAATTACACTAAAAACATTTGTTTTTGCACCATTCTCACAACATATGATTAGCTTGCACAGATTGAATGTACCTGTAGTTTCACTGGATGAATAAACTATTCCATAACTATGTACAGTATGTGTTATCATAAAGTTTACTGAAGCATGCTAAATTAGGCCTGGGCATTAATCACCTCAAAAGGTTAAAAAAAAAGAGAAGATTCAAACTATGCACATAAAAGCTGACAGTTTAATGTACCCTTATAAGCATTATAGTTTGTCCCAACCTTATGTTATTTTATTGTCAGCTTGGTCTGTATGTAAATGTGGAGATAACAAGGCATTTTATATAAATCCAAAATACATTATTGCATTAATCATCCACATATGGTTATCAAACTACAATATTTTTCATGACAGTGCGACCTTTAAACCTTAATAGTAGAAAGACAGTTACAAGAACATTAAAGTAGAAATCAGCGTCGAGAAGAAAGCCACTTCAGGTCTAAATAATACAGTAGCTTCCAGTTTGTTGCCTGCCTTTATTGTCAAGGCTACAAAGAAAAGGAAAACCTAAAAACTCAGTGACCTCTAATTTGCCACCTCAACCTTTGCAGCAATGAAAATATAAAAACCAAAGGCACTAGTTTTTCAGCTACAGCTCTAGGCAGAACTATTCACAATAAAGCCATCAATAACATTTGTGCTTTTGTTTTCATGTAATTATCTTAGCGTGTGCACCCAAGTGTACTATAGATTAGCACAGTTTTTCTGTATGGCCTAGAAAAATGGTCAGCTGGCCATCTTTTAGCGCTGCCAAGAGGAGGATGCTCATTTTGCTTCATTTTTAAACAAACCAGTGTACATAAAATAACAAAATCTAATTTAAAATATAAAACAGCCAAGATAATTGAGAGATAAATCACAATTATAGTAGAACTGTGGCAGGCTAGGGACATTCGCATTTACAAAAAAAACACAAACTGACAGCGCTTTGTGGTGAAAGGATACAATCCTGCTATATAGTAACTTTTTCTTATGTCAATATGCAAAATCTTCTTTGCTGCTGAAACCACATATCTATGGCTTTGCAGTATTTTCCTTCAAGCTGGGTATCTTTTTATCACACTAAAACAACAAAAAGAAAGTGCACAAGCATCACATCTAGACATACCATAGATAAAACATTTATTAATAAAACAGCAGGTACTCAATCTTTTTGTCATTAGAAAAAATAAGGATGACGTTTGTGCTCACAGCACAGCAGAACTTTGTATGTTTCCATGCTGGTCAGCCAAATGGTGAACTCATGGGTAAGTTCAGTCAGGCACCAAAAATGAACCTGCAAACTCTGTTCCAGTGGAAAATGATGGGCAATAATGGGGCCTTAAAAAATGTGTCAGCCCCCTCCCTATAAAAGTCAGCTCTTCCAGCATCCTTTTATCAGTTTGTGTTGGAGTTAGTGAGGGACAGCTGACAGCTTTGTGAGGGAGAGACTGTTTATGCTACTAGTACAGTGCTCAGAGAGGTCTAGCACAGAGTTATACAGGGATTCTGTCTGATAGATGAATGTGAACAAATAGGTTAAAATTTAAAGAAAACAACGTGCCCCACCACCAAAATATATTACCAGGCCCTTTGATGGGGGGGCCCCATGCAAAAAGAAACAAATTACATGGGATCCCACCTTAAATTCATCACCAGACCTTTTTCCACACTGTAGCCTGGGAGTCCCTTCCTGAACCATACCAGACCACATGCCACAAAGGGCAGGAATACCTTGTCAAGGGACCCCCCTTCCCCCAAAAGACAAAGCACCTTCTATCTATGTTGATGAGGACAAGGACCTCTTTCCCACAACCCATGCCCTTACTGGAATCCTGAAACCCTCTTTAAAAAAGAGAGCCTCCAGATGCTGCCCCTCCCCCTGTGTAAATGAGTAAGGGGTATAGAGTACCCCTACTCATTCACCCAAAAACATGACAGTGTCAATTACAACCTTTATTTAGTAAAAAAAAAAAGTCCAACAATGCACATCATTTGTCAATCACATTATCCATTGATGCTGATGCTTGTTAATCATGGTGAGCATGGCCCGCCAACCATCGAAAAAGAAAAAAAACAGCTGACCAATGGACACGTCTGCATCAGATGGGAAACTAGCTCTGGGCCTCACTTAACATAATAGACAAATAATGGGCTTAGGAAATATAAATATATCTATACTTTGTTGGCTACAGAAAAGATAAATACTTGGTACTTGTAAATTGTTTTTATCCAAAAGAAAGGAAAAGGCTGGAATAAAAAAATGTACAGGCCTATTCACTAAAATATAAAGGGTTTGGAGAAGACAAGAGAAGTGACAATCTAGGCCAAAATTGTTGATTTGGAAAAATACTCCACTTCAGCTCACATTCCAGGTCAGCTGTATTGTCCTAAATTGTTCACTTCTCCTGCCTTCTCCAAACCCTTCACCCTTTTGTGAATAACCCTGTTAATATAATTACCTATTGTAAGCAACCTGGAAAATCTAATCTCAATTTGCTCAAATCTGTCTATGTATGCTGTTATTATGAGCCTAATTTAGGAATTGAGGAAAAATTGTTTCAATCTGCGTTGCCCCTGAACAGTCACATTTATTGTTTCTGTTTTTGTCCCATACTAAATAAAATCCAATTACTGGTATGGGTAGCACAGACCATCGGAGACAGTTCTTTCTATATGGCAACAGTAGAGAAATATCAGTTGGGGGCTCTCCTGTCCCCCATGCATGCCTGAGACAGGCATGGCGGTGTGTGCAGCTGGTTTGAAGGGAGATCAAGACTGCTTTCCTCTCCAGTGACTGAAATCGGAAACCAAACTGTATTTCGTCACTTCCAGTTTCAGCCTGTCATCTCTTCAGCTGCCTTTGCCCTGGCGAAGCATGATTTGTGCTTCATCAGCTTCTTGTAATGTGTGCGTTACTGTAATCCATGGTAGTTTCCCTTCTCTTTGCTGCTCTTCCTTTTTAAATCCTCATGTCTTCTCATGCTTGGGGAGAACTTCCCTTTGCAGCTCAGTGCCTCTTCCTGTAGTGCTGGCTCAGGTTACAAACCTATACAAACCTATACACAGACACCATATATCCATTCCTGAGACAAGGCAGTCTGCTGCAAAACCGAAGTTCTGCCCAGCATGAGAACAGAGACAGATTTAAAAGGAAGAGCAGCAAAGAGAAGGGAAACAACCATGGATTACAGTAAGGCACACATTACAGTATTGTTTTATGTTAAAAAATCTGAGGGTTTAATGTCACTTTAAATCATTGTGTTTGCAATTCTGCTGAGTTTGCAGGTGCACGGAAAATGTGCAAGTCCTTGTACCATTTGGTTGCTGTTCTCTTTGGTAGTTTAGGGCTTTTAGGCACATTAAAATCATTGTTTTAAAATGACCCTTCAGGACTCATGGAACAGGTTGGTCATTTCAGCAATGTGTCAATAAAATATCATCATTCTTAGCATGTGTGAGAACCTCATTGTGGATCAATGGCTACTGAGGTGTTATTTTTGGACGCCTTGAGTATATGTCAGAGCTCCAAATTGAACAAAGCAGCATTAGGGCACTACAGTAGGAAAGTGGAAAAGTAGGATATTCTGCCAGAGGTGCTTAGAAATGGCAATGTGGGGAAGACAGGAAGCAAGGGTGATGTTGTCTGAGACCCTATACTGTATATGGATGGCAGCCCTTAAATGTATGCCACAAATTGTAAGCATACCTCAATATGGACAAGCCAGGGGCATGTTGACCTCCAGTATCCTCCATAATTAAATTATAGTTTGCATTCGCAGAGTGAAAACCTACTCCAATCTTTCTTCTTAGGTATAGTTACCTTTGAGACAGATTAAAGAGAACCTTTGTGGAATGCTGCTGTCCTTTGCTGTTCATAGGTTAACACAGGTCTGACAGGTCTTTCTTCTTAGGTGTCCACCAACATTCCCATCTCAATTTCTGCTTTGTTATTGCAAATCCTTGCTGCCACCTCTACCATCCCACTCCATCATTACCAATCATTATCTGCCATCCAGACATTGGGCTACTTGGGCAGTAGAGTTGTGGTCTGCCTCTTTATATGCTAATTAGCAAAAGTCTAGCCATAGAGTGCAGAAGCCATCAAGTGAATCTTGGTTATTAGCCAGCAACTTTCCTTGGACTTCCCAATTCCATTTGTGCCTGCAATTGCACATTTCTACCAATTTAAAGTGTATCTAAACCCAAAAGCAAAAATGTAATGTATTGCAGTTGATCAATCCTTAAATGTGGTACTACATTACTATTCTTCTTTTAGGCTGTTTTCCTTTATTTTCACCTGGTGATCCGGCCAGTAAGTTATTTTTTTCTTTCAACTTCCTTTAACAAGCCAAGCGGTCCAGCAAAAATGGCAGATAGAAGGTTGAGACAAACCATGTAACACTGACAGGGATGCTTACAATGGTTAACTCTTATTCATTTGTATAAAACCTTTATCCAAAATGAAAACAAAAAAGTTCTGTCCCAACATACAATAGATACTGTGTTACTGGCTGGATCACCAGATGACACTGAGGGAAAAAAGTTTTAAAAATAAGAAAACTTATGCAGCTACCAGCTTACCATAAGGGATTGGTAAAATGCAAAATATTAAGTTTTTGTTTTAAGAAACGCTTTCGCCCTCAAGTAACAAAGGGGAAAGAAAGGTTTTCTGCCATCCTGATGTAATATTTATACTGTTTAATCTAATTAGAAAATGCTCCAGATTATTGCTGATTGCTGTATACTTTGCCAGAAGGTGGTTAGTGCACCATGTTTGTGCCATCTGGAAGGAACCTTGACTATAATGACACTCGGGAGGTGATAGTGTGACAGGATGGTTAGTTTTATATTTATTTTCCTCCATATATGTTATTATAAAAATAATATTGCTGAGAACATAATTCTAACCAAGATGACTGAGGAGAGGTTATACATTTTGTGTGTTCACTGGAATCTAAGCTAGATTGCTATATACATAATGTATCTCCAAATCCAAGTATCAATTTATTTTCTTGTAGTCTATGTCATATTTTATTTCTTAAATGTAATATTTATATTTTGGGATCACTTCAGGAAAATGTAATAGGCTACTCCTCTGGATAGGGAAAATACACATTCAAATATATTCTAAAAATGTGCAGCCAGCAAAATAAGGTAACCAACAGCAGCATTTCTATGTTGTGTTCAGCTGGAAGTTATGTCAGTGTCTTTTTATATTTTTTATAAAAGAATATTTAAAGCCAAACCTTTTTTTGGGTAGAGTAAAAAATGGTAAAAACCTTTTCTGTGTTCCATTGGGGAAACACTGTCACTATGCCACTATTTTTACAAGCTGAAAAGAAATCCTCCCATTAAAGCAAACAACTGAAACCCAACTTTTTTGAAGCAAATAATACTCACTGGAGTCCCCCCATCCAGGTCTCCAGCTATCCTCCTGATAGGGAGACTATTTCATTTTATCCTGGAATGGGCTGTAATACTTACCTGTCCGATTGAGCCTGTATTGCACAGAGAAGCTTGTTGATAAATCTTCAGCATCAGTCACACTTCCAGGTATGTCAGATACTTTTGTTCCCTGCTCTTTATTGTGTTTTCTTTTCATATACCCTACGGCCAGAAAATATGTTTCTATAAAAGTCAGTTGCCCCTTGATCTACTCACTGACAGCTAAAGTCATGACAGTATTCCAGCAATGGTGAGACTGCAACAACAGCATTCCAAAAACAATGTACCGGTAATCCTTTTCTTCTCTGTGTTGACTGTCTATCTTTAATTTTTTTTTTTGGGAAGGATGGGACCTGTTTTTGTACAGCACCCATGGCATAAACATGCACAATTGCATGGACAGAGAGCGTGCTTATGCCAATTGCAGATGCTTTTGACTGGGATCACAAGGAAATCGATTGCAGATGATCATGTTTGCCCAAGGTTGTTTGGCCCAGAAACATCTGCGCAGATTGCAAGCAGCCCATAGCTATAAAACAATTTCACCAAATAATCCACAATCTGACCATCATCGAGGATCATCATTAGGAAATGATCAGCCTACTACTATAGTTACCTTTGAGACAGATTAAAGATAACCTGTGTGGAATGCAGCTGTCCTTTGCTGTTCATAGGTTAACACAGGTCTGACAGGTCTTTTTTAATGAACCAAATAAGCCAAAGTTAAAAAATGAAAAACAAAAAATATAGAAATAAAAAATAAAAGGAACAGTCAATAAATACATTCATAGTAATGTGACAAGCCGTTAATGACATGAATTAGGAACCTTGGGGAGCCATTGTTAATATTCACTGTAATTTTTTTCTGAGTAACAACAAGGTCACATTGTGGTAAAAACATTATTTAGATGGACTGTCCCTCTCACATCACATTTTCTGACTTATTTTTGAAGGCACAGAATCATATTTCTTCAGTGTCACTGCAATCATTACTGATGTGGCGCTGCAATAAATTACAAAGATGGTCTTTTAACATCTAGTGTGACAAATGAATGTGTGCTGTACTAAATGATTTTCTTTTGTAATGTGAATTACAAGAACAGTTTCATAATTTATAAAAGGCATGCTGACCATGCTTTTTATTAATCAACTGCTGTTCTTTATCCTCACGCTCACCTGACAAGAAAATATCAGTGTCCAATGAGATTACTAAAAGTAACTCCACAACTCTTCCTGGTTCCACATGCTTCGTCATTAACACATACAACCTGTACCCTTCCTGACTAAATCAGTTGATGTTTGGACTTATAAATAGCATAGTAAGCTCAGGATAAAGACTATGCTACTTCAAGAATTGTCATTCACTTAAAAACACCAGATACATTTCCTGTTAACAATTGGTTTGTTTGCAACATTTTTAAAGTAATGCAAATGAGGCTATTGTGAACAAGAGGTTAACTGAGTTCTCATTATACGGTACAGCAGACAGACATCACCGAACTAAAAGAACTTTCTATTTCATTTGTATAAACTTTTTCATTTAAAGTAGAAATTTGGCCAGACTATGGACATTCTAATATTTACATATTCCTCACATGCAGTAAATAACCTTTAAAAAAAACCTTATTAACCTCTATAACTGCATGTACAATGGAGCAATTAATCCTCAAATTTCAAAGGGGAAGCAGTGAAGTTGTTCAGGTTTGGACTGAGGGCCCATTCACAGTTGTGCATTGCATCAATGCATTTAGTCAATTGTGAATGACACCCCAACACATTGTACAGTTGCGCACAGTGCACTTCAGCACATAATAACTCATATACCTTGCGTTGTGGTGCACTACATTACTAAAAAGTAGACATGTGCGATTCGTTTCGTTACGAATCAAAATTCGTACGAATTTTCCTGAAATTCATAAATTCGGAAGCATCCAAAATCCGAATTGCAGTTTCCGAATTATATCCGAAATACGAAATTCCGTTAACGAATTTCGGATCCAAATTTCTTTGAAACAGGAACTAATATTACCCCTGTAAATGAGGTTGAACAACATGACAAGATTTGTTTTTTTAATCCGAAATACGGATCCGCTGCTGCTGAGGGTTGCATTACAATACACAGGCAGGAAATTCGAAATTCCGTTGACGGAATTTCGTGCCGTTACGAACATTTGTTATATTGAAGTTAAAAAGCAAAGTACATTTGTTAATATATTGGAGTTGATGGTAGTTTTTTTTATTCGAAATACGAAATTTGGATCCGGAATCCGTTAACGGAATTCGTATTTCGGATAAAATAACAACTAACACATCGACTCCAATATTAACAAAGGTATTTTTGCTTTTTAACTTCATCATAATGAATGTTCGTACAGTTACGAAAATGTGCCGAAACTAACGAAAATTCGTATTTCGTACGAATCCGAATTGAGTTTCGGACAAGAATTACGAAATACGAAATAACGGATATTCCGAAACGGAACGAAACGAAACGGAACTAATTTTTTGACGGTGCACAAGTCTACTAAAAAGTTCATTCATATAAATTTTTTCATCTGTTGTTGTACATTGGCCACCTGTTTAGAATAAATGGTCTGCCTTAACCTCCCTGGCGGTATGATTTTTAATTTTTTTCATGTCATTTTTCAGTCTATTTTTTTTTCGAATTTTTTTCGTCTTTGTCGTTTTTTTAAATATCCCGCCGGTTCCGCCCACTTGCGTCGCGTACGCTCGCAAGGGGCGGAACCTGGAAGCCGGCATCGGCTGCAGAACACAGCCCGGCTCGAGGGACAAGGTAAGTAAATGCTATGCGGCTTTCCCGAGTGTAGCTGGGGGTTACCGCTTATGGTATGGAAAAGTAACCCCGAGCTACACTCGGGAATACCGCCAGGGAGGTTAGCACAACACACACAGGGGAATAAACTTTTGTAGGCAATCAAAAGACCTTTTAATATAATGTTTTGCTCCACTATTTCAAGGCTATTATTTCCTTAGACTTTTACTAACACTCATTGATGCACACACAGCAACAGCATGCACAGATGTGAACCAGCATTTAGCAATCTTCTTTCTCTCTCTCTGTTCTTCCTGAGCACCTCCTCTGTGTTTAAATTAGTTAATAGAAGGCTCGAGTTACAGAGCATGTATATTAAAGCATTTTATTGCTTTTTAAGCCCGATCACAATTTCAGTTAAAATGAGCAAAATACATCCAGATGCACAAAACAAAAGCTGTTGAAATCTTAACGTTTGTTTCCTTTAGAAAGCAGGCACACCATGAGGAAAAAAGCCGGGGTCTTGTCAGCATACTGTAGAGAAAGACCCTTGCTCTCTGTGTGGAAGCAGTGGTCTCCCTTCTGAGATTGTGCTTCCTCCTGACTGGAGAGTTCTATCTTTGACTCAGCAGGGGGCATCAGGCCAGTCAATAGACTTTTATTATAATGTTTTGCTCTGCTATTTCAAAGCTGTTATTTCCTGCAATTTTTACTTTTTGTTTAGAAAAGTGACACTGTAAAGGGGCAGTCGGAGCTGGAGCTATATACTGTATTTTCACTTGTTTGCTCCTAAATTTTGACATGTGATTGTGGAAGTAAGTGATAGTGCAGCAGTTGTGTTCTAAGGAGATACATGTCACTGTAGTACTTGCAGAACAATAAATGTGTAGAACAATGACAAACAAAGTTTCAGTTGTAGACAATGGTTAACAGAGGCTCCTTGATGCAGCATGCAACTTCCACATAAAGTATAATTGTATACAATCAAACCTGTGTTTGCTAAGGCTGGGCACACACCTTACAACCATCGCAAGACTTTTGTCTTGCGATGGTTGTAAGGTACTTAAAAAAACGTACGATCTGCCTATCTTGCATAGGCAGATCGTCATTGCGATGATCGCAAGCCACGCCCCCTGAGGGGCGGGCTTCCTTAGACCGCAATGCCGAACGGCAGTGTGCGCTTGCGCACACCGACCCATACAGCTTTTATCGTACGGACATGCCACAAACCCGCCGAACATCGTACGATGCTCGGCGGGTTTTCGAACATGTCCGTAAGTTAAAAGTCGTGCGACCTTACAGTAGTAGAGGTTGCACGGCTTCCACACACCTTACGATAATCGTACGATCGCGGGATTTCCCGCGATTATCATACGATTATAGTAAGGTGTGTGGGGACCTTTAGACTGGACTTTTTTAGAGCACATGCACCAACGGGAGGTTTGGTATAACTCCCAAGTAAGCATGCTCTTTTTCTTATACTGTATATGTCCAGATGATAAGACTGGGACCGCACAACACAGAGTGTTGGCTTCTACATATATTTGTAAATGCATGCATCCACAAAACATTAGGTACAATCTTTTTGGTTAAAGAGGAACTCCAGGAATTAACAAGATTACCTATTTTGAATCCCTGTACTGCAAGGGTTAACTGCTTTCTTTGGTCTAGAGGTTGGATAAAAGAAGATATACTAACCTAATCATTGATCCCGTCTGGCTGCTACACCAGCCCCCACAGCCTCTTCGCTCCTGGGTGCCCCGCATTTAATACAGGTCCATTCATTTTTATTAGACATGAGGACGCTGAGGGAGATACCACAGCCGGTGCGGAGGGGAGCACTGACTGCTGTAGGACCAAGGATCAGATGAGTATATTGTCAATATTCTGGCCCCTAGACCAAAACGAGCAGTGGGGTAGACCAACTGCAAGGGTTAATTTTGTTAATAGCTGAAGTTTCTTTTAACAGGCAGGGCTGATAGGAAATTATTTTAATGCTTAGCAATAATATTTGGAACAATGTCTAATTTCTTTGCAAAGAAAATGTTAGCCAGTAACATTTCAATAATTACTTCTTTTAAAACAACATCATAGTTTTTAATTAGACTAAAGCTTTGCTTTAACTGGTGCATTTATTTAATTTTTTTGGTATGCAAATAATATAAGGAAAGCACATCTTTAATTTCCATTAAGCTGTTGAATTTTACATTAGCTGCCTAATTGCTAAATCCTGCATTAATATTGCCATAATGTGTTTTAGCCCTAGTACAGAATCAGTGTGCATTCATAATTTGGGCTCCTTACTCTACGGATCTACTGGGAACATGCTTTTCATGTGTGACTTCACAGCATGGTGTGCACTTCTAGAACTGCACCTGCACCCCTGAAATTGAATCATCAAAGGCACCACATCAAATGAGTAGTAAAGTGGGGATTTAGTTATTGATGTAAACCAGGCAGCTGCTTTGATGTAACCTCCAGAGGCAGAGGTCATAATGTCACCATATATCAGCAGAGAGTTTGCGCAGGATTAACTTCCCACACAACCAATTTGTCCCTGTTCTGAAATAGGAATAATTAGGCCAATTGTATATTATACAGTGTGTGTGTGTGTGTGTGTGTGTGTGTGCGTATATATATATATATAATACACAATACACACACATACAATACACACACACACACACATATATATACTGTAGATACTGTAGATTCCAAGAGCACATATCAGAAACACTTTGGCACTGATACTGGTGTTGAATACTTTGCTGGACGATGTGATTGGCACTGGATTACAGCGAGGGGCATTTGTAAAAAAAATATTTGATTTAAGTGTGCTTTCTTTCAGTCAGAGGACTTTCTTAAGGGGTCTGTGTGTTTATCTAAATGTAACAGTTTCTGGAAATGAGTAATAATGGGTACTAATGAACTCCTTACTTGTTTCCCTAGGGGTGGTTGGATATCTGGAGGCTCCCTGCAAACCCTCACATCCCTTTTGGACAGGATGTGGGGATAGGAACTTTGTCTCCTTAAAGTGACATTAAACTCAGGAGTTAAACCTTAAAAATGCATTAAGGTACCTTATCTATTAACAAAAATGTATCTTATTTGTGTATCACTCGGCTGTGGATCCTCAAATCATATCTGATTTGGTGCTGACACTGTCCTTCCTTCTGGAGTGTGGCTACTTTTGTTCCCCATTGTCCCTATATGTGTTGTAAAGTACTCACCACTTCAAGCTCACTCCTGTGATGGACTACAAACTCAGGTTTAGTTATCTAATTTGTTTTAAGATTGTAGTCAATCACAGGAGTGAGCTTGGAGTGGTAGCTACTTTACAACACAGGGACCATGGGGAACATAGCCACCCTCCAGATGGAAGGACAGTGTCAGCATGAATTCAGAGATGATTTGAGGATCTAAAGCCGAGTGATAGACAAATAAGATACATTTTTATTAATAGTTAGGATACTTGAATGCATTTTTAAGATTTAACAAATGAGTTTAGTGTCACTTTAACATAGCTACAAGATGCTTTGCAAAGGCAGGGAAACTTAGCAAGATACCCTGTTGACAGTCATGTAGACCGGTACAGGAAACAGTACCTTTGACCACACTGAGGTTAAATGGAAAGTGAGTGGATCACTGTCTTGCTCAGGAAGATATAGTGCTTGAGTAAGTACAGAGTTTTACAGCCCAAGTAACCGGGGGGACATACAATTACTAAAAGTAGCGTGCAAAAAATGGTGTCTGGGATGAAAACACAGGAAGTAGGTGTCTGTGCGTTACCGGGGACGCACTAGAGGCGCACAAGGCAAGGCAAGAAGGGCCAGGTATTCGACAGAGCCTCTAATGGTGAGGATGATTGGCTGCTGGATACCTTCCAGGTTGCGGCCCTCTAGCGCACCCACACATAGGAGTTGATTTACTAACCTTATAAACACACCACGAACATGTATACACCTCTGTAGTGTGTTCCCTCCAACATGATCTATGGGTGGAATCTAAACACCTTTGTAGTGTGTACACACCCAGCAGGTGTGTTGTGCAAAGCCAAGCATGAATTGCAAGGTGATGTTGTATAAATTAGCTCTATGTTGTGTTGCTTGCGTTGATGAATGCAGGAATGTAAATGCATGAGCTAACCATTTTTGTCTAAACTGTGAAGCAGCATTATATATGCATCATGTGCATGATTTTTCCATATATGGCATTAGTGGAAATATGCTTTTAGAGACTTTTTGGTTGATAAATACGTTTTACTGTGTGAAAATCACACGCACCTGGTGCGTGCGTGTTTTTAGGTTAGTAAATCACCCCCATAGACTCAGAGGCTAGTTGCAGCACCAAACAGCAGGCAGGGGTGTAGCCTATACACAGACAGTGGTTCCTGATACTGAGGGACACAAGGGTAGAAGTTCAAATAATAGTGTGAGAGGAGGCAGCAACAACACGGCAATCCAGGATACACAGAAGATTGAGGCTGCATGAAACAGGCTGTACGAGGACAGACACACAGGTAAGCACAGGTGCAAGGGCTCACTGAAGAAGATGATGATCAATCCACTTGCTGAATGTGCACATTCTCACTGGCAGCAAGAGGGAATGCAGAGACACACAGGAAACAAGGTAAGTAATAGCAAACCGCAGGTATATCAAAGGCAAGCAATAAACATGGAGTCTAACTGTGTTGCTCGAACGGCGCGGGAACAAGTGAGCTGGACTTTTAATGGAGATGTTTAGAGTGGATTGGCAGGAAGCCGAGCAGCTCGGACAGGAGTTAAAACCCGGCGCCGGATCATCACACATGGAAGTGTGACACCAAGCTAGGCAACTGTATAGCCAGGAGGATGAATTTACACTGTTATGTGATATGCTGAAAAATCCTGTAAGGGAAACTTTTGTTTAGAAAGGGAGAGAGGTAAAGAGCAAGTGAAAGGAGAAGAAGAGAGACAGCAAAAGAGAAAGTAAGAGAAAGAGATCAAACAGAGTAAATGAGAGTAGGTGAAAGAGAGAGTAAGAGAGGGTTTTTTGGCGGTCACACAAGAAAAACCATCAAGTGGCTTTCACATCGCTAGTCACAGCTCCGGTTCCCACTCCTAAGTCATCTCCCAGAATTCTCGCCATTCCATGCATACATTATGAAACACACAACAGGCAACAATAACCCTGGAAGCTTTCCAAATAGAGAACAGCTGCTCACCCCTAGACCAGGCCAAGCAGGAAAACCAGGATTTAAGAAGATTGATGCCCAATGTTCTGTTCAAGGTCTTATAGTGGTGTATAGATGCAGTCCAGCTATACACCACTATATCTTACCAGAGCCATGGGTTACCTAAGCTGCCCATAGTCTGCATTCCTAAACTAAACAAAAAACAAAAATAGACAATGAATTTATACATATTTGAGGGCATGTCTTAACCCCTCAAAACATTTGCAATTCATAGTGAAAACTGCTTCAACTAAACTAACTATGCATTCATTACACTAGGTGACCAGTTACTCTCTGTTCCCTTGTAATTACAATGGAAATATTTTGACATCATTACAAATTTTTACCCAAAATCTTTTCTTTATTATTTTTATTCCAAACCCAAGAACTTTAACAGCAAGCCAGCTAAAGGGCATTTTCCCTTCTGATGCACATCTGTGTGGTGAGGCATGTATGATGTATGACATGACCTGCGGAAACCTGAATGCACACTCATGATTCTCTGTCTGGCATCACAGACTAGTTGGACACAGAGGGAGTGAAACTGCATGTGGTCCCTCTCCCTGGGTGCCTGCAAAGCCACGTGCCTGGCATGGGAGTTATTTTAACTGATTTACTAATCAGCATGGTCCCTATAAAAAGCAATAGATTGCAACTTCACTGCATTTTTTTTATCCTGCTACCACACAGACAGCTTTGAAAACTTACCAAACCCAAAAATATTATTCATACCACCAAAAAAGAGCAGCCAAGCCAAAATAGATTCAGCCATTTCTGGCAGAGCAAAAGTTCAGAGCAGAGTAACTCAAGTCCAATCCCCTGGAATGCTCCAGCGGTTAGACCAATGATGGACTTCTCCCGACAAGCAGTTTAATCCTATGGACAAGACAATATAACACCAACTCTGAGCCCTCAAAACATTTCCCCTTGGAGCCCAGTAGAGGAGCCATCGAGGGAGAGCAGAGGATCCAGGAGCCAGAGTCACTGGTTCTTCTTTGAGCAGAATGGGCTCTTCACAGAGAACCTTGTTCACCACTGGAACAGACTCCAAGGGGCCTTGTACTCCCAGACCTCTCTAGCTGTGTGGAAGAGGCTCTGGAAGGAAGTTTCTAGAAGAGTTAATGCAGAGTGTCAAATGCCACACACTGTAAAACAATAAAAGAAGCATGTGTCAGATATTGTGCACCACAGTAAGGTCCCACAGACAATAAAGAATCGGTGCGGTGCAGTTTGTTGACTTAGGGACTATGAACATTGGTGTTGCCAGTTATTGGGCCCAATTATCTCTGGGTTTGATTATTTAGATTATACAAGTGTCTGGCAACCTAATAAGAACCAAACACAGGATAACTTTCATCCTTTTTGATTTTCTGTTCTCTCTCTCTCTCTTCACATGATCTAATCGAGTCTTACTTATTTGTTCAGACGCTAAAATTAGATTCATTTTTTAAAATGTCTTGCTTTCAAAACATTTTTTTTAATTTCAATTTTATTTTTGTCCTAGTGGCCCTGAGTTATTGCAGTTTCCTGGTGGCCTCCTGGTAGAGGGATGCCTTCCTGTAGACATGGCCCTGGCGCATCGTCATGAGGACATTGGCTGTCCTCCTGGTAAGGGCATAATTATTTTTTACATTCTGTGAGTCAAGTTGACATTGCACAGAAATATTTTCTTTATTCAGTACAACATCAGCAGGAGGCCCACTGTAGATAAGCCTGGAGGAGAATATATTAGAACAGCTTTTGTTGTTAGGACAGGTGGGTAGGTACCACATCTATTTGATTTAGTAAACATATACATATAATTTTTTTGGTATCACAATTACCAATCTGTACCTCTTGTGGACCTAGCACATTGGAACCCTTGCATATCTGGCTACACATGTTAAATTCAGTGTAGCTGTTACTGGTGAGTGGTGTTGTCCCTTTCTGAGCATTATGCTATTGCATGAAACTGGACTCATCTAGCCATCAAACCATCAGTTAATTGGATATTAAATTGTCCCTCACACCAGCGGATGAGGTTTACGCCAGCGAGCCTTGTGGCCGCTGTGTTGGGTATTATATCATCATTTGTAGCTGGATGTTTAAGGCTATCAGGGAAGTTAAAATGACATTAAACCCTCAGATTTTTTAACATAAACCAATACTGTAATGTGTGCCTTACTGTAATCCATGGAAGTTTCCCTTCTCTTTGCTGCTCTTCCTTTTAAATCCTTATCTCTTCTCATGCTGTGGGAGAACTTCCCTTTGCAGCTGAGTGCCTCTTCCTGTAGTGCTGGCTCAGGTTGTGAACCTGCACACAGACATCATGGGGTTGATTTACTAACCTTATAAACACGCCACGAACAAGTATACACCTCTGTAGTGTGTTCCCTCCAAGCATGATCTATTGGTAAAATCTAGACACCTTTGTAGTGTGTACACACCCAGCAGGTGTGTTGTGAAAAGCCCTGCAAGAATTGCAAGGTGATGTTGTGTAAATTAGCTCTACATTGTGTGGCTTGCGTTGATGAATGCAGGAATGTAAATGCATGAGCTAACCATTTTTGTCTAAACTGTGAAGCAGCATTATATATGCATCAGGTGCATGATTTTTCCATATATGGCATTAGTGGAAATATGCTTTGAGAGACTTTTTGGTTGATAAATATGTTTTGCTGTGTAAAAATCACACCCACCTAGTGCGTGCGTGTGTTTAGGTTAGTAAATCACCCCCCATGTATCCATTCCAGAGACAAGGCAGTCTGCTACAAAACAGAAGTTCTGCCAAGCATGAGAAGAGATACAGATTTAAAAGGAAGAGCAGCAAAGAGAAGGGAACTACCATGGATTACAGTAAGGTACACATTACAGTATTGTTTTATGTTAAAAAATCTGAGGGTTTAATATCACTTTAAACTTTACTTTGTCATTCTCAACTGAGGATAGCAGGACTGTTCTTTCTCTCTCCCAGTGTCCCTATGTTTGCCGGGCCTGACAATCTTTGCTCCCATTGTGAAGTCTGATCTGCAGTATATTACATATTTTAAAGTCAACTGGATTGTTGCACTTAGGTATCTGCCTGCATTTACCTGAGACTCTCCTGATGAAGCCGCTGACTATATCTGCCTGCGAAACATGTTCAGTTCTCTTTCTCCTCGACTGAAAAAAAGCGCTCTAACGAAATTGATTGATTTTGCATGAAATGTATGTATCTGTGCATCACATACCTATAACGATTCAATGAATTGTGATTAAGCTTCTGAAGTGGTTAGTGGGGCAATTTTTCCAAGGTCATAGCTGCCAAACATTTGCATGTTGTATTCTTCAACACATCACAATCTCTTGTTTTAATCATGTATTAAATAAATATGATTTTTTTTTTTTACCTGTTTAAAATTGTCTAAGTGGTACCAAAAAAGGCCGACAATACTGTGTGTGGTTTTGGATACAACATACAAGAAGGGGTTAATGTACAGGTCACATACAGTGGGAGGATATATACAGATGTGCAAGATATGGAGGTAAGGGGATAAATACACACATCAGAGCAGAGACAAAATGGAGCTGACATATACAGGAAAGGAGGAGGGGTTAAAGGGTTAAAAATGATTGCAAACAATTTTTTTTGTTGTAGCTTATTTTTATCAATAACTAATAAATAGATGACTCATTCATTTACTAGTTCCTTTACTCGCCTGTCTCTGCTGTAAGAGGGAGGGGAGGGCTTGACAATGGAAGCAATCGCAAGGCACAGAGCCAGTCCGATTGGATCCTGTCTAATGACAGGAGGAGCAGTGGCTTCTGCGAGAATAAAACCGGTGATGGGAGGACTTACAGGTATGTCCTTCCCTGAACAATAGGGCTGCTGACCGGCTGTTTATGTACAGTGGTCGGTCAGTTATAGCGTTTGTCCAGCCTCAGTGTGAAAGTTTTTTTAACATTTTTTAAGTAGCGTGTGGGAAGGCCAGAACTTTTGAAAGATTTTTCTTGTTGACTGTTGGATTCACATCCTGTTTGTTAAAATCGTTGTCAGCAGAACAGGAAGTGATGAGAAATTTTCCTAAGCCCAAGCCCAAAATAGCAGTAAAAACCACACTGTACTGCAAACAACCCAAAAAATTGTCATTCACCTTAAATCCAAAATCAATTCAGCAGAATGTGACATTACACTTCTTCGAACCACATCATGAAACTGCAAATGGCTCCTAAAACTGCTAATGCCCCCCTCCCCCCCCAAAAAAAAAACACTCCCACTCTGTTGTTCATCCTCTTGGTGAAAGATGAGTTAACATCAGTGCTCTCTGGATGTAGCGGAAAGATTAAGAATTTTATTCTATGCTTGGAGTGAGAAAAGCGTAGGGAACTTAGGATGTGGCCCACCTACTTATTCCGGTGTTTGATTTGTTAGGTGTATTGTGTTCAATAATTCTCAATTCTGTGTTTACTTTTACAGTGTAACTCTCTTTTACCCTTTGTTTTCAGTACTTAATAGTTTGCGAACGCCTACTTTTTTACATCTTTATATTGTCTATCTGCCCCAAACAATTTAAATTAACATTCTTTTTTCTTTACCTTTCAGCCCACCATGGATGCAGCTTACTGATGTGTGCACAGGCAACTTGTAAATAAAAGTCTGGCTGTCCACTGAAATAGATTATTGCAGCAGATGAGGTCGTCAAAACATTCCCCTGATTTGGTATGGATAATTGCGTTCCAAAGGGGGTTGAGGCAGGAAAATGAAATTAATATCCAACAGAGCATGTTGGTGCTTTTCAATAAAGCGTGCCAAGAATGTCATGGTGACATGCAGCAGCTCATGACAGTGGTACAACAACCAATGGCAGTGGTCCAACAACCAATAGCAGCAAAGTTTTCTGAAAGAATGCAAGAATACATGCAACATACCTCTAACATCTCCAGCTTGTACCATAGTACATTGAAGCCAAACAACATATTTTTTAAGACTGTTTTTTAAGCCTTAGATGTGCAAATCCAGATTCAACCATCACAAGAGCACCAAGGGACTAAGCGCATACAAACACCTGTACTAGACCCTAACTCTGCACACATTATCTTAGAATTTCCACAATTTTAAGATTCCTCCACGACCTTATTACATGTCACCCTTGATCCTCACTTACTGCCTCAACTTTCCCCAAAACCCTCCATCCCCCAATAATATTCCCATCCTCAAACCTTTCCCTGCCACCTTTCCCAAACCCATTACAGGTCAACTAACCCTACTCTCACCCATTCTCACTATCCTGTTTCAGCTAACTTTGCCCATTATTACCCTATACATGCTTCACAGCACCCCTTAAACCTTTCTTAATTTCCATTATCACACTATCACACAGGAAATGAGGAGATATCTTACTGGGACCCAGTTAGCACTAGAAACCAGAAAGAAGTTGGAATGTTTCTTCACCTGAAACTACAAAAATAAGTTTTTTTCTTTTTTCACAAACACCTTAACATTAATTATGTTTACATCAATAATAGATAGCCAGACTCCTGTCAGCAAAGTCAGTACACTGGAAGGGATTATTGCTGTGGATAGAACTTGCTAGGGAAGAGCAGCAGTACCGGAAATCAACATTTAAGCCAGAAAGCAAATAATGTCAAGTTACAAGAGTTGTGTTTGTTGCTATGACTGTAGTTACGAAATGGGGAGAACAGAATCAAACAATTTAGTAGTTATAGTTTTGCATTTATACAGTATATGTAAAGGACTGCCGAGCAAAGACGCCAGTGTATCTGTCTAACTGAGAATATGTCCAGGCTCCTCCCTCTATACTGACATCACCTAGGCTCCACCCTACACATTGCATCCATTCACTTCTTTCTGAGGTCTCAGTGAAAGAAGGCAATCAAAGCTATAATAAGTCTTATATGGTACAACTTAAGAACCACATTTTACACAGAATCCTTTCAATGCAAAAAATAGATACAATTCAAATGACAAAGTCTGCAGCCATTAGACTTGTGCGCCGTCAAAAAATTTGTTCCGTTTCGTTCCGTTTCATAATATCCATTATTTCGTATTTCGTAATTCGTATCCAAAACTCAATTCGGATTCGTACGAAATACGGATTTTCGTTAGTTTCGGCACATTTTCGTAACTTTACGAACATTCGTTATGATGAAGTTAAAAAGCAAAAATTCCTTTGTTAATATTGGAGTCGATGTGGTAGTTGTTTTTTTATCCGAAATACGAATTTCGTATCCGAATTTCGTATTTCGGATAAAAAAAAACTACCATCAACTCCAATATAAATGTACTTTGCTTTTTACCTTCAATATAACGAATGTTCGTAACGGAACGAAAATACGTCAACGGAATTTCGTATTTCCTGCCTGTATTTGTAATGCAACTCTCAGCAGCAGAAGAGAACCTCTGATTGCTCAACCAAAACGAAATACGAATTCCGTTAACGGATTCCGTATCCAAATTTCGTATTTCGTACTTAAAAAAAAAATACCATCAACTCCAATATAAATGTACTTTGCTTTTTACCTTCAATATAACGAATGTTCGTAACGGAACGAAACTACGTCAACGGAATTTCGTATTTCCTGCCTGTATTGTAATGCAACTCTCAGCAGCAGTGGATCTGTATTTTGGATTAAAAAAAAATCTTGCCATGTTGTTCAACCTCATTTACAGGGGTAATATTAGTTCCTGTTTCAAAGAAATTCGGATCCGAAATTCGTTAACAGAATTTCGTATTTCGGATATAAATTCGGAAACTGCAATTCGGATTTCGTATGCTTACGAATCTACGAATTTCGATTCGTAACGAAACGAATCGCACATGTCTAGCAGCCATAGAACAATGTTAAACTAACATTTACTTTTATGAAAATAAGTACATACCTGCAAGTTACTCAAAGAACAAATGTTCATTGTTTGTCCACAAGAAACATAAACCATTACACTCCTTTAAATATTTACAGCAAAAATCGCCTGGTGGAAGACTGAATGACACTAATCTGATACTGATGCCATTTAGTGAACCTGATGCCAGATTTTGGAGATAAACTTTTATTTTATTTTGTTCGTACCCTGCATTTCTTTATCAATATTTGGTGTAAGTAATGTGGTATATGGACCAGCATAATTAAGACTTAGGGGGTTACTCACAAGTTGCTGAAAGCAGCTAAGTGAATAACCGAGCCGAAGTGAAGTGAGCTGAACGCCGTTCGGCTATTCACTTCGACCCTGTACGGCTGATTTCAGACGTACATCGGCTAAAATCAGACGTACAGTGAAGAAGCCTTTCAACTCTGCAGATCCAACATCTGAATTCACTATCTCCGAGGTAGCGCGCAGAATAAAACAAAAATTAAGAAAAGAAAAAAAAAAAGATAACAAATAATTTAGTAAAATGTAAAAGAAAGAAAAAAAAAACCCAGAGCGGGGTCCCCCTCCAGATCCATACCAGACACTTTAGGTCTGTTAGGAATGTTAGTAGGTACCCCAAGTTAAAAATAAAAAAAATGTGTAGGGTTCCTATCACATACTTGAGGCAGAGACCGGTAGATGAGGAGGCTTCTCTTGCGGCTCGTGTCCTGCAACCCCTGGGGTTGGAACAGAAGGCTGCAGGACAGTGAGGAGCACGAGTGCCATGGATGGAATCAGACACCATGCAGGAGACGTCCGGGCATGCAGCGTGGGAATAGATTCAGGAGACAGGAATCGTGGTCCAGAAAGCCAAGGGTCAGAGCCAGCCGGGCAGAAAGGTACCGAATCAGAAGGCAAGAGCGAAGTCAAGGGAACAAGCCAAGGTCAGGGGCAGGCAGCAAGCAGCAGAGTGGTCCAAGACAATCCAGGTCAAAACAGGTCACAGGCAAAATCAACAGGAAACAGGAAGCACTAGCTGACAAGACCATCAGCAATGTTGTGAGCTCAGGCTTGTTGTTATATAGCCACCTATGAGGTAAGATGTAATTTCCTGTGCACCTGCTGTTTGTACGTCTTCCCGCACACCTTCGGTTGTGCACGCATGCACACTATGGTCTGTCTTCGGAGATATGGTTTTTGCGCGGCCACCATTCTACCCTTACAGTTCCACCCAAAGTCATACCAGGCCCTTTAGGTCTGGTAGGAATTTAAACTAGGAACCCCACCCTCCAAAAATGGGGGAAAAAAACCTGGGGTCCCCCCTAAAGTTGCCAACCAGACCCTTAATCTTAGCACAGGCCTGGCCACATGCCCTCGGCACTGGGAGCGTGCTTTTTTGGGCTTATAAGATGCTTACTACCTTACAGAGCTAACAATCTTCTGCTTGAAAAGTAACAGTCCATTTACAAACTCAGTTTCAAAAAGTGGACCTCCACTATCTAGGTGACTGATCTTTCTGCCCCATAGACCCTCAGTACCACTGTCATAAATATGGTATTCCTACGCTGAGCTGCTATGTCAGATTAGCGACAGCCATGTAGAGCTTCATAATTGCAGTGGCATGTCTTTTTAGTTGTCCACGTGGTAGTGCGTTCCTGGCAGATACGCAACAGCAAAAGGTCCATTTTGTTTACATTTAAAAGATGCAGCAGAGAACAAAGGTGATGCAGACAAAGTAATCAATCAGAACATATCTTTTGGTAGTTTGAACAGATTAAACCTAAGTCAAATTTGTTTTTACACTTCTGTGTACTTTACACATCACAGATGCTGCTTTGCACAGGCAAATCAGCCCATAAAAATATACTAATAAGCGCACAATTTATGAGTTTCTCAAAGGAACTGCATTTATTTTATCATTATTTTCCAAATGAAAATATAAATACTTTATATTACAAATCATGTAAAACTATATGCTACATCATTATCATACCTGGTGTTTCATTGTACAAACAATCTTCGCGACTGCGTGACTCATGCTGTTGATACCTTAGTTTTCAACAGCTACATATGGTTTTTATAAATTCAATATCCCTAATAATATCTGCAAAGTTACCAAGCCTAGTTAGAGAAACATTGTTCAACTTGTAAACTATATGAAATGATAAGAATAGCATCTTGCATAGCAAAAATTCACTCCAAAAGCATACTTCACTGTTGAGATGATGCCAGTGTATATCTGAAGTAGATACCTAAAGAATTACAAGTCCTATTAAGAATGACTTTCCATGAGAAAGTATAATAGGAAATATCTTCCTCATGTTATGATTCGCCCTGACAGTAAACAGCAGCTATTCCTAGAGTGCAAAGATAACCTTGGATGCCTAGGGATTATCTATGTGTAAAACATTATCTATGATTTGAACATCTGTCTTTAGAAAATGAATTGCTAAGAATTTCCTACTGCCCAACACAAGTTACAACCAGTTGTAGGCCTCAAGAGACTCCTATCTTAGTAACATAATTGTTTTTTGTCCTTTGTTCTGCTGTTAAATTAACACTAAGACCATGTAGAAATCACGTCAGAAAATGTGTCTTACGTAATAAGTCAAATAATGAGAACCAATGGCACACCTATCACTTCAAACCACATAAACCATGATGTGTGCTAAGGTGCCAAGATGGATGGTGCCATTATATAAACATTAGGGATATACTGATACTAGTGCAGATGCCAAGTATTTGGCCGAGTTCTCGTACTCTCCCAAATGCTCAGATGCATAGCCCGATACTTCCGGTATCAGGAAGCCGGACAGAGAATCAAAAGAACCCACGTTTCGGGGCCGCGTAGGGTCCCTTCCTCAAGGCAGAAAACATGACAACATGTTGTCATGTTTTCTGCCTTGAGGAAGGGACCCTACGCGGCCCCCGAAACTTCGTTTTTTTTTTTATTTCTATGACGCCTCTGTCCAATAAAAGGACAAATTTGCTTTCATTACTGAGTGCTGGTGATTCCCTGCTTATTCTGTGTCTGCATGGCGCCATCCATGAACCAATATCACTGCGAGCACCATTCGACCTACATCTGGACAGCGTGTAATGACGCGCTGCTCGGCTTCCTGATTGGTCGGAAGCTGGCCAATCAGGAAGCCAGGCGCTGTGTAATGATGTGGCACCCAGCTTTCTGATTGGTCGGCAAGCCGGCTTCATGCTCCCTCGTCACCTCATGACGAGGGAGCATAGAGCCGGCTTCCTGGCCAATCAGGAAGCTGGGCGCTGCGTCATTACACAGCGCCCGGCTTCCTGATTGGCCAGAAAGCCGGCTCCATGCTTTTTCATCACCTAGTGACGAGAAGCATGGGGACAGCTTCCCTGCTAACCGGGAAGCCGGGCGGTGAATCTTTACATGCTGCCCGGCTTCCCAGCTAATCAGGAAGCCGGGTGTCGAGTCATTACACGCCGCCTGGCTTCCTGAATGGGACTTCTGGTACTCGGTATCGGTGAGTACCGGAAAAAAAATATTGGTACTCATACTCGATAACGAAATACCGGTATCAGTGCATCCCTAACATAAAATAATAATTTTCCCCTGCAGATCCTTCTTGTGAAAAAAGAAATTAAAATGGAACTGAACTTGAAAAGTGACAATTTGCTGTTAAAGGGAACATTTAGAAGTGTTAAAGGAGAACTATGGGGTTAGGCTTTTCCCCATAGTTCTCCTAAGGGTAATGGGAGGACACAAACTAGCATGCTCCCATCACCTAAAGCTCAGTATACCGCGAGCTACAGCCGGTATGTGTTCACTCACTTCCCGATCTATTGAGCCGACCTGTGACAGTTTCATTGTCACAGGACGGCTCAGATTAGGAGGCTGAGTGAAAATCACCTCATAATTCTCCTTTAATTGTGCCTAAACAGTACCCTGAAAAATGTAAGTACATTTTGTCTGGAATTCTGACTGAAAAATAGCCATGCACTTCCTGGTATGTGAAGGCACCTTGGTACTTCTGTGTCTACAGTTTCATGGCTGCATATCTGCAGTGTGAAATCTAGGGCTCTTCTGCCCCTGGCTTTTAGTCTTGGAAGATTTGGACCCTCTACCAATTTTATATTGCGGGTTTTATACCTGCTAGGAAGAATTGTTCTATATTTGTCCTGGTGACCATTGTCACTGAGACAGAAAATATGCATGAATCCAAAATGTTAGGGTTGTCAAGAAAGCAAAAGGCAAGGCCTCAGGTGACAACTCATTAGGTCACATGACCCTGTGGCTGGCATCCCACTCGGCTCCTGGCAACCAACGACATCAGTGAGCTGGGTGGGATACTGGACCCAGAGGTAGCAGCAGCCACTACCCCCACC
>NW_017306475.1:826384-866908 GCF_000935625.1 Nanorana parkeri | reverse complement strand
AATGTTCATCATCACCACCCTCCCCCCGGTAACATTCGACACAAGCACCCTACCCCCCCCATCCCTACCACCACCACCTAGCCTCAGACGGCGAATAATGCAGGGATGCTTCTGGCAAAAGGTGAGTGAAAATCTTCCAATGAGGGCACTTGTTCTGGTGATAGGAGCTCTGATTAAGGCCCTAATCTGCTGAAACATGTTAGAAGTTATATGATGTGAACTATTTTATAAAACCTTGGAACTTGGAGCTGTGTGCCGTGTTATCAACTTTTTCATGTTTGTGGTTGGAGGCAAACAGGAGCCTGCTGAACACCAGTAATCCCTAGACATTCCATTGTGGGTGGAGGTTGAGCAGGTTCACTTTTTTATTTTCACTCAAGTGACAACAATCTAAGATCGAAATTTCTCTTCATTTGGAAAGAAGACCTACTTCCTATTGAGTCTCTGAAGCTGGAAGTGAAATCAGCAGGACACGGACCACAACATACAACCTGATAGGTGTTTTTAACCCATCTCTACTCTATCCATAACTAAGAAAAAATATGTTTTGGCTCTACATACATTATAAGTGCTGTGCCTGTTCCATGGATCTGGAGCCACTTTACAAGGTAAAGTTATATTTTATTTTATCTAGATTGTTACACAGATCTCTAGCCAGTAGGCTTCATTCTGTCTCGCAAATAACCCACAAGTATTATTGTAAGTTATAGAGTTTCCATATCCACATTGCTTCACCACCCAAATGGGCTGCATATTTTGTAACCAAGCTTAGACAAATGATCTCTTACACAGGGAAATTCTTTACAAAGATAAAATGAAGACAAATAGAAGAAAATGTCAGTGTATACAAACCCTACAGTCGCCGAGAGTAAATGTTTAAAAACATTGGCCTGATATAACCCCAGTAATAATATTCCTTGTCTGAATAATGGGATAACAGTGCACTGCTGCCAGGTCATTCCTTACAATGAGTCTGTCTTAATCACTAAAACAAAAACAAATTGGTTTGCTCTTGGCCTGTATTTGCAGACTAAGCACTTTGTATGGTATGATATATCTCAAATTCTTTCGGAGGCATAGTTTCTAGATCTCTGGCTTATATAATTCCAGCGTAAAAATTCTGTTTGTCAACTTATGATATTTATCTTATAACTAACAATAAACATGGTGGTCTACTGTAGATCTCACTTAATGTTTACCCTTTCTATGAGGATGGAGTTCAGTTCTGTAAACATCTAGCTTATCATTACAAGGAAACAGTTTATTGATAAATCATGTCCAAAAAAATAGGTAAATTGAGTGCATGAATAAATCAATGGTGCAGAATGTTAATAGTAATAGCTCAAATTCCGGTAAAATACTGTGCACTTTTTAAAATTTAGTTTTGGACACAGTGGAGAAGGGCTTGATTTGATCAACATAATTTTCCTAAATATGAATTACATTTGGACACATCTGCAGGTCAGCAGTTTTCTATTTACTTCAGTAGTACAACAGTAGTGTGGATGATACTGTGGTTGACCTGTTTTGCTTTGCATTTCTGTGGATGCAGCAAGTCCTGATGAGATGCATTTGCACTGTAGGCAAACAAGACATGTGCTGTTATGTGTTATATGCACCACACAGAACACTATCCTGCTTTCCAATTATGTGGTCATCTTTTTACTTATGCTGTATATGATTGCCGAGGAAGCAAGTCGGAATCAGGACCTGGTATCAGCAGAGACTTTGATCCACCTGGAAGGAAATAAACTTGTTTTGCGTTGTAGGCAGAGTGATTTTCAATTAATTTCTGTTTCTGTAACACCCTGAAGAGAAATCTCTACTACGATGATGCAGACATCAATAAAAAAATATATTTGGAGTGGTTTTATGGAGTGCTGGAGTTGGGCTTTACCAGCTGGCTATTAAAATACAATCAGGTTCATTGAGAAGGCTTTAGTTCGGTGTGAGCCTCCCTGTCCCTTACTTGCTCATCACTGGTGAGGCATCAAGATCGATGTCCTCGTGTTCACAGCTCTCTCCTCCCCCCCACACTGCTCAGCCACCTTTGACAGTTTTTCTCCTGCCCACTGGACACTGGTCTGTGTCAGAGGGGACACAGAGCAGTGTCCAGTGGGAAGGAGAGAAACTAAGGATGTACCGCAATTTTGGCCGAAAGATGGCTCTTTCGGCATTTTGCCAAAAGTTATATTTTCAGCCGATATGTACGGGCGGCCGAAATTTCGGTGCATCCCTACTGCATCCCTAATATAAATAAAACACAATTCATATTTCAAACAATGAAAATGTGCATATAGAAATGAAAGAGTATATGCTATATAAAGTCAATAGGTCACTTGCAACTTGTTACCCAAAAAATTACATTAGAGGGAAAGATATTATTAAGTGTAGTGCCCCCTGACATTACACCTCAGGGAGGAGTCCTTAGCTGGCATGTGGGATGTAAAAAGCAAAGTTGGGCGCCAGTCACTTTAAGGATTTGCTAATGCTTTATTCCATGAATGGCAAAACAGGGAGAGAGGGAGAGGGCTGCAGACATTTAGGTAACACAGAACTCCACACTCACTGAATGCTTTCCAGCTCCACAGTGCAAGGGACCTTTAAACTGTGAATGCGGTGACACTGTGTGAGAGATCTGTAGCTGGTTGGCAGACATGCTTGAGATCACCCCTAGTCGAGTCTGGTCCCTGTGAGGTCCAATCCCATCCTGGCTTCTCTGGCACCTCCAGCAGGTGAAGTTCCTCCCTGGCTCTCCATCCTAGGGATAATTCCCAATCCTGACTGGGTCCACACCTGACCACCTGTAGGCTTCAGGCCTGGTCAGGCAGCACACTCATAACACACCTCTCCCAGGCCTTCTGAAAGAGACTCTCACAAAGTCAAAACTAGATATTTATGTCCTCTCACAGCATGCACCACTGGCCATGCAACGCTTAGTGATTGGCTGGAGAGACATAGACATCCAGAACATACCACTATTGGTTGCTGCTCAGGCTGCACCCAGCAGCAGGCAGATGCAATCAATAACAGAATCCTTAGGAAAGCCAAATGAGCACAGACTCTACAATCAGCTAGATTGGATGCAGTCCTAGCAAACTCAATTTAAGTAGTCACCCCACTTAGGGCAAGGTGGCAAATAGGTATACCATTTAGTTACATATGAGCACCTATAATCATTGGCAGAGTTATAGCAGCTACTGATTGAAATACAACACAACACAATCATAAAGATCCCATAAACCTCTCTTTTACATAACTTCAGAACAACCTCACCTCACCTTTTATGTGGATTTGTAAGTATAAAGCTTCTTCTATACAATGTGCATTTGCCCTTATGATTACTCACGGGGTTGCTTTAAATGTGTTTTTTTCTTGGACTTTAGTAGTTTGGCCATAGACACCCTTCGCTGTCTGCGTCCTCTGTTTCCTTTACATTCTCTTTCCAGAGAGGATTTAAAACGAATGACTGAAATGCCTGGCTCTGAAATATGGTGGAGCAGCTGTTCCTTTCTCCTGGCCCTTTTACAGATTATATGAAACTGGGAATTCACATTCAAGACATAAAACGCCATTTATTCACAAATGTATAAACACATTCTAATTTATTGGCTGCACTCTACTTGTAATTCTCTCCATCTGACATTTTTTCATGGCTATCCAGAGCCTTTCAACTAATGATACACACAGAAAACACACACAGAAAAAGAGGCAAATCAATGTAAAATACCTAGATGACTTAGAATGATGCAAAGAAAGATGTTATATGATTACTTGAGTCATACACTATGATCAGCAGCCAACCAAACTTCAGCTGTTACTTGGTAATAATAAGACAATGCAATTTGCCTATTTTTGAATAAAGCTCTTATTTTGTTTTTCAGAAATAACGTTGAAGCCAATTGAACATTCAGTTTAATTAAACTACATACATTTCAGGTAAATCAAAACAAAAGTCTCATAGTTCCTTTTCTTTAGAAAGTAGCCACAGTTTGAGTAGAAATGCCTGCCCCCTGCCAGCATGCTGAAGAGTGGAACACTTGCACTCTCTGTAAAAACAGTGGTCTCCCTGTAGAGGTCCAACATGCCTCCTGCTGAGCGAGAGCTAGAAATCTCCAGTAATGTGAGCTTCAGCTCTGACACAGCACGGGGTATGTCAGACCTCTGCAGAGAGAACACTGCTTTGACCCAGAGACCAAGGGTCTTACTCTGCAGTTGCTGATGGGGACAGGTTTATCTACTCAGGCTGTGGCTGCTTTTTTAAAGAAACCAAACTACAAGACTTTAAACTTTCTAGATGCATCAAACCAAAAGATATTCAAATGATTTAAACTGAAAGTTCAACTAGGCTTTAAAGCTGACCCCTCGCCATATGTAAAATAACACTAATTAATGTGTTTCTAAAGTAAAAATACCTTGTAAGCCTCTTGTAATCCCCTACACAGTAAAACTCTGGGATAGGGAATGACAGCAATGGTGGCAAATCACGTGTGCCTCCTGCAATTGTGCTGACGCAAACATGCTGACAGAAGGAGAGAGCAGAGATATGAGCTCATCAGCCTGCTGTTGCTGCTTATTATCCAATCAAGGACTGGGGTCAGGTGGGTGACCAAACTGCATTGATCTAACTGCAACAGAGAAAAGTCAGGTCTGATAGGCTTGCGTAATTTCAGGACTGACTAAACAGAAATATAAATCATTAGGCAGGTAAGATGGCTTCCATATATGTATTACATCTGTGTATTAACTGTTTGCCTAGGGTTCAGGTTTAAAAACTTAACATAATAACATTATTCTATGCATTTTTGGTGTTTATTCAAAGTATAATAATGTGTTGTGAGACATACAGAAGTGCAGAAGTGAAAAAGTACTTCTGTAAAAAAAAAAAACAGTACAAGGGGATACTCATGATAAAATGTTCCTTTGGTCCTCACCCTCCCAACCGCCATGCTGAAGGCAAATATCTTTGACATTCTAAAACAATTCACTATAACAATAAAAAAGGATATCACCACTCCATCCAACAATGAGCCTCCATCACCTGAGTACATGTGGGTGCAGGCTCGGAGCTGTCCATGCTCCAGCACAGCAACACAGAAGAAAAAAAGCCGCACGCCATAGTCCAACTCAAAATCCATTTTTTTAATCCACAAGGCAGAGGTACAGAGACTCCCCACCTAAAGGCCACCCCCCGTAAAACGTACATTGTTCTAGTCTTTATACTGTGCTGTGTGTTCTGCACTGCACACTGCTCCACTATTAACACTGTTCTACATTTTCTGATCTGCTCCACTCTGCACACTCTGCTGTGTGCTCTATACTGCACATCATTGAACTCTGTATACTGCACTGAGTGTTCTGTATTGGACACTATTCCACTCTATTCACTGTAATGTGTGTTCGGTACTGCACAGTTCTACTCTGTACACTGTTATATGTGTTCTTTACTGCACACTGTCCACTTAGTGCACTGTGCTGTATGTTCAATATTGCACACTGCTCTTCTCTGTGCTCTGTGCAGTGTGTTCTGCACTTCACACTGCTCCTCTGTGAGCATTGTGCTGTGTGTTCTTTATTATACAGTACATTGCTTCTCTATGCACATTGTTTTGTGTGTTCTGTGCTTCACACTGCTCTGCTCTGTACCTTGCACTTTGCATTCTGTTCTATTCTATTCTATTCTATTCTATCCTCTTCTAATCTACATACTCTATGCTGTGTTCTACACTGGATACATCCCACTTATCCCACTCTGCATTGTTCCCTATATACTTTGCTGTACACGATAACATTTAAATTTCTCCCTCCACTATTTCTAGTTTGCACCTGAATGTGCTTTTTCTGTCTCAGCTGCTTCCTTTTCTGTCATCTGCTCTGCATCAACCCAACTTGTAACTCTTCCATTATCCTCACCAGTCTTCCCTCCTTTGGGTCCATTAAAGATTGTCTTCTGTCTCACTTACCAACTGCATGCTTGCTTCCCCCCACTACCTGAGCTGTAATGCCTGCATTTGTAAACCAGAATATTATGTCTCCTCTTTATGTAACCTGCATCCAAACACTAAATTAACTGTCTAATGAGGAACTGGTCCATATATTCTTGCCAGCATAAAAATGAGATTGAATGGATTGAATTTACAGTAAATGGAAAGAAACATATACTGTATGGACAAATGATTTTATCTCGGTCCGTGCATAATTGTACTTCCTTTATTCTACCAGCATCTTCTTGACACTTTTTTCATATCTTTATATGTTGTATTGACTGTCACCTTTCTGACAGCTAATTCTATTGACATTGCCGGCTATTTTTTGTCATACCCTATTTATTTGCAGCCATACCTCATTTAACATATCATTTGGCAAAAAAAAATCCAAATCAAAAGCAATTTTGTGTTAGTAGAAAATGTACCTTTGTGAAAATCTAAGATTTCACATTGCTGTCAGATTTTGAAAGTACAGTTTGTGGTACAGAGATTTGGAAACATTACAGCACTGGTAATGGTAGGGATGAAAAGGTGTCTAGGCTCCTTCATGGCATGGCTGGTGGTGGTCCTGCAGGCCACTCTAGGGGCAAGTCTTAAAGTGACATTAAACCCTCAGATTTTTTAACATAAAACAATAGTGTAATGTGTGCCTTACTGTAATCCATGGTTGTTTCCCTTCTCTCTGCTGCTCTTCCTTTTAAATCTGTATCTGTTCTCATGCTGGGCAAAACTTCTGTTTTGCAGCAGACTGCCTTGTCTCAGGAATGGATATATGGTGTCTGTGTATTAGTTTCGATAGGCTTGTAACCTGAGCGAGCACTACAGGAAGAGGCCCTGAGCTGCAAAGGGAAGTTCTGCAGAGCATGAGAAGACATGAGGATTTAAAAGGAAGAGCAGCAAAGAGAAGGGAAACAACCATGGATTACAGTAAGGCACACATTACAGTATTGGTTTATGTTAAAAAATCTGAGGGTTTAATGTCACTTTAAGGTCAGGTGGGTTGGCTGGTCTTGCTTGGGCTTTGATATGAGGACTGGTCACTCTGCTGCTGGTTCTAATGGCAGGGATGCCTTTGACTCTGGGATTACTGGTATCTGGTGAAAAGACTATGGCTGGCTCAGGGACTGATTCTTGCAGAGATAGAACTGCTGGTGAATGAATGGGATTTATTGAGTGTGTAGGATTGGTCAATACACATCTGTTCCTGGTGATGTTGCAGGTGGTTACAGACCATTTACTTTCTCTTTCATGTGTCTTTCTAGCAAGGCTTTTCTATTGTGAGTGCAATAGTTTTATTTGCTTTTTATCATTAAAATAGATTTGCTATTATATATGGTTATATTTGTAGGATTGTCCCTGCCTCTTTCAATGTTACATAGTATTTGAGGTTGAATAAAGACATTAGTCCATCAAGTCCAACCTATTAGGATCTCATTCTAGGAGTACCTGTACCCCTGTATATTACGGTCCCTTAAGAAATCGTCCAAAAGTTTCTTGAACAATTCCACATTCTTTGCTGAAATCACTGTCTGTGGCAGTGAGTTCCAGACCCTAACTGATCTTACTGTGAAGAACCCCCTTCGCCCCTTGTGCTGGAATTTTTTTTACACCAATTTTAGGTGATGGCCTCTAGTTTTTGTAATGGAGTTAATTTTAAACAGTTTATCGCTAATGTTGCTACCACCATTGAACATTTTGTTCATGGAGATCATATCCCACCTTAATCTCCTCACCTCCAATGTGAACATGTTTAAATTTAGTAGCCTTGTCTCGTAGCTCTGGTCCTCCATACCCCTAATTAGTTTGGTTGCCCTCCGCTGGACTTTTTCCAACTCAAGGACATCTTTTCTTAGTACTGGTGACCAGAACTGGACCGCGTACTCCAGATGAGGTCGAACCAATGATCTATAAAGTGGCAAAATTATAGACTTGTACCTGCAATACATCCCCTTTTTAATACAGGACAAGACCCTGCTAGCTTTGTTTACAGCAGCCTGGCACTGCAAACTACCTTTCAGTTTGTGGTCTACAATGACCCCAAAATCCTTCTCCATGTCTGAGTGCTTGCTGTTATTACAGACCCTTTTATCTCTATAGTCCTATAATCTTATAATCTGCTATTGTGTATGCTGCTTCTGACTGGATACCCACTGTTGCCTCCATTGGAGTCTTGGAGTTGACAGTAAGCTTTCGTGAGAGAAAGAGTAGACACAACTTTCGGTCAAAGCCTGGCATAAAGGTTGGCAAGGGGAAAATCTGTAATTTGGTATTTTTTTTTTCTACAAGCAATCTAATATTCAGTCAAAACTCGCACCATGATTGTGAACATAGTGTAGGTGGAGCACACAGAGAGTCAATTAAATTATTGGCGTGTGAACAGTCCACAAGCTTGAAATAAGTATTCATAAAAAGGTAATTTGTGTCTCTGTTCGTATGCATTTTTATGTATTTGCATGTATATCATTATGTCCATTTTATTGACACTGGGTGAATTATGAATCATTCAAAGAAGCTGGAGATATATGAGATTTTTGCTGATCTGTACAAGAACAGAATGACATTATCCTAGTAGATTTAGGAATGAAAATGTCCTTTATGCATTTCTCAGCATCCTGAATGTCCCCAAACTAATAATAAAGACGTGCCCTGCAGCATCCCCTCATTTAGGCAATAATAATTCTTATACAGCAAGCAATGCTGAATAATATTCACTGAACTAAAATGATATATAAAATAGCTGGTTTCAGGCAAATTAATAGCAAATGAGCTGCTGTATTTTAAACGTCTTGTTAGATTGCTGAGTATGACATTACAATAGATATTATAGAGTAAATGTGCTTATTTTATGATTTTTACTTTTTTGCTCTAACTGAGAAGTAAAGAACATTAACTGTTTCTTTTATTTGCCTTTTCCTACCACTCATACCAAGCAAAAAGTGTCACTTACTGCACATTAAACATGTCATGAGTGAATTATTCAGGATGCAATTTTGGATCCTCTTCTGAAATGCTAATTGCCTGTCTGTCCCTGGCTTTAAAGTGACAGTAAACTCATGAGTTAAACATTAAAAATGTATTCAAATACATTCACTATGAACAAAATTGTATCTTATTTGTGTATCACTGAATAGGCGCCTACACCCTTAACGTAAAGTGACAGTAAACTCAGGAGTTAAATCTTAAAAATGCATGTAAGTAGCCTGCCTGTTAACAATACTGGAGCTTGTTTGTGCATCACTCGGCTGTAGATCCTCAAATCATCTCTGACTGGGTGCTGACACTGTCCTTCCTTCTGGAGGGTGGCTACTTTTGTTCCCCATGGTCCCTGTGTGTGTTGTAAAGTAGCCACCACTCCAAGCTCACTCCTGTGATGGTCTATAATCTCACGTTTAGTTTACTAATTTGTAATGAAATTATAGTCCATCATGGGAGTGATCTTGGAGTGGTGGCTACCTTACAACACAGACAGAGACCATGGGGAACAAAAGTAGCCACCCTCCAGAAGGAAGGACAGTGGCAGCACCAATTCAGAGATGATTAAGAATCTATAGCTGAGTGATACACAAATTATATACATTTTTGTTAATAGTTAAGGTACTTAAATGCATTTTTACGGTATTACTCCTGAGTTTAGTGTCACTTTAATACCCACAAATCATAAAGCAAGCAAATAAAAGTTGGAGAGAAGTTAGAGATTAGCTACAGTAGCTTCCACATTTCTCTCATGATAGGTTTTTATTTAAAGTGGACAAGATGTTTTAAAGAAAACACAGTAACTCACTCCTCATTAGTACAGGCTTTAGGCATGATGAGGTTTACACATACATTAGACGCAGCCATAGAGAATAATAGCAGTCTATTCTACGTTTATATACCTTACAATATATCTAAACCCAAGCACAAAAATTTAATAAAGTGCAGCTTATGAGTCCTTAGATGTCATTTTTTTCAGACTTTTTTTTCATTTTGTTTACTTTGTGATCCTGCCAGTAACACACTTCCTGTTCTAGGGTGACAACACGCACTGTACTGTACCTATAGATAAGTAGCATTGTCACCCTAAAACAAGTCTACAGAACATCTCCTCCTCTTCTGGTTGCTGGCAAACAGTCAGCAAAGGCAGAGAACACATTTCACAAGATTTCCGGGAACTATCATGAGATAGTTTTAAATTACTGAACAGATATATCAAATAGCTTTTAAAAGTATAATTAATAAGCCAAAAGTGAGCAAATAAGAGAACCTTATTGTTAGAGTCTTCATGTACTTTAATGTGTGAACGCTTGCTTAGGGTAACTACATATTTGCTTTCTGAATTTCATTAAATGAGCAATATAGTACGATTAAAAAGCTTTTTATTGTATTACAGTAACATAAAACCAATGGATTGCAGTTTAAACTGTTTTCTTTTGTTTTTGATGTACTTGGTATTCATATGTATTATTCTCTCTAAAGAAAGTATATTAATCCTACCAGTATCTTTAGCAAACATTACATATACACTGTTTGCATACGTACATATCAAGCAGCTTTTTATACTTCTCCAAGTGTGCTGTTTGTCTATTAATAAATTTTAAATACAGTATAATTAATAGGAACATTTTTATTCCCAAATCTTCCCTATCTATCTGAGTGTTTTGAATGTTCCTACATTTGTGTGTAGCATTCTCCATTATATAAAATAAATACTAGTATATAAAGCGGGACTGCTTCATAATGGTCACAGAAGGTGGTCAATAGTAAGTACTGACTGTCCAAAGTGTATGTACATTTTTTTTCTTTTTCGATATAGTAAGGAATGGTTAGAACCGCTGTCAGGTAATTTTTTCGGTCTGTGTCCTGTCGGGGAGATCCCCCTTTACTTCCCGTTAGGGAGAAGAAGCTAGTGATGTGTCCCACTGGATTGGTGTCCCCACAGCTACCTCCCTGTTCTATGTCTTCTGTGTGCTAATCATTTAACTTTGGGGTTATATAACTGCCTGGGGAGGAGTCCAAGAGGATTTTCTTTTTTTTTTAATGCAGCGAGCTGTGGAGTTCAGACCCACTATGCAGGTTCCCATTCTGGGGTAAGCAGGGACTTTTGTTCCTGGTAGAGCTATGCCAGGATAGCTGGAGTAATGAGAGTAGTCATGGACTGAGTTGGACTAAGTCTTCTCTTACTCATGGATAGAGCGGGTAAACTGAAATGAACTTTGAGATTGGCTCTAGTTGGGAAACAGATGGTTGCATTAGTGAAAAGAGTCCTGCCAACATGGCTGTGGTAAATCAGTTCCCTGGTAATAATCATGTGCCCTATAACTTGGGACTAGCACATCTCAGCGGGTCCAGGTGCTCAGCAGAACCCTTACAGACTAGACCTGCAACTTCTGGAAGCTGAGGGGCCACTCCTGTGTAAGTGAGAGTGTTTCCCAGTATAGTCTGGAGGCAGTGGAGAAATGAGCTGTAGTGATGGTCCCTGGCTCACGGACCCTCCATCACTGAGATTTATGAAGTAGACCTGAGCATGTTCTGAGACTTAGAGGAACAGGCAGATAGTATTTCAGTTGTTGATCTGGTGGTATGGTACAGCTCAGCCAAGACTGAGCTTATGACTAGTGAGCAGCCTGTTCCTATGAAACTCAAAGATTTTAGATTTTCCAACACACCAGAGGTAATGGTCAACAGGACCAATAGCATGGGGGTGAATCTACCCAGCAGAGAAAAAGGCAACAATAAAAACCGGACAGAGATTCCAACCCTTCCACGTTCTGTCTAAAACTACATTTTGGCTTTGTATATACTGTTCCTTATCCATGGATAGCGAACTCTATTGCATTCATGCTCAAAGAGGGCATGCCCTTTTCTCAAATTGGAAATAGGACAAAGTTGGCAAAAAACAAGTAATAGGTTTGGGTGCAAGTCTTCTTTAAATTATGTTATTATTTTTTTTACTGACAGTAGTCATTACTGACTATATAGATTGAATATAACCTCTGGGCTGAATTAAGATGGGATTTCAGTTAACCAAAAGGAATTGCAGGAGAATCCCATGGTTGGCAGTATTACACTGAATGACAAATATAAAGTCAGGGCTTAAGTCATAGAGGGTCATTTCACTGACATTGACTTTAACAACCATTTACTGACATTGCTCAAGGGTGCATATTGGCTGAGCAATTTTTGGCTTTTATCTGCCTAAGGCAATCTAAGCAATGGAAACTAATTCTTGATGTCTAAATTATTGTTTTATTGATTTATATCTTTTTAAATGTTTATTGTTTCTCTCACAATGAAAGAACGTACTTACTAGCTAATTTAAAACAACATACACATTTATTTTGAAGTATGATAAAAATGGTATACTCATAGGATGAATGGTGTAATGCTGGAAACTCCGAATTGTAATTGCAATGCTGACCTCTAGTGGAGTAAGCTTACACTGCATCACTTTTATCTATAAAACTTTAGCCGCACTTATGTCTCCTTTATCCTCTCCTGTTTGCAAATTTCACAGGCAGGTTATGAAGACAAGTCATGCATTTCAATCATGGGGCTTTCTGCAAGTGATGTTCAGGTGAGGAAACCTCAACTCAGCAAAACACATAGACTTCTATTGCTGACCTCATGATGTACATACTTGTTTCAGGTCAGTGACTAAGGAAGCATTAAAGCATTTTGCTTAACATAACTACCACACAACTTGCAATTTAAAGATAAGAGTCCATTAATGGCAAACTACGTAATTTCTCAGTATGGGTAAAGCCGTTTCCAGACAAATGTTGTCCTCACCTCAAGCCCTCCAACTCACCATGCTCCTATCTATTCAAAAACGTATTTTTTTTTCAACCCTATCGTCTAGAAGTGAAGTTCAATGATCCACGGCTGCAGTCTAGGCCTGCTACAGACCAGTGCTGTTGCCTCCCCTTCATTGTGACAGCATCATGCTGCTGTAGGAATTTTTATGAACCTGTAAGGACCCCATCAATGGCAGCCACTGGAAAGTGTACACATCAATAATCAAAGGGGTGAGCTTTCAAAGCAACCTTCCACTCTTCAGTTCAAAAACAACTGCTTGGGACCCACCACATGGCCATAGAATCAGGTAAGAATTGGGCCATTTAGAGTAGTTTTTTTCTAAATAATTAGTGCAGTTACCTAGAGGGGGTAGGGTAAGTGGGGTGAATCCCTGGCCAGAATACAGTTTTAAAATGTATGAGCAGTCACACTTTTTTTATTTGAGTTCTGGATAGTGTGGACAATAATTAGAGCTTGTGTTAGGTTTTATTGCTACTCAGTGCTTTTTAGGGAAGAGGTTCCCTCATTTACTTTCTATCACTGTATTAGCACTATTGTTAGTGGCATTATAAGCAAGAGGGTCTCTTTGGGCACCCTGTGCCTCAGCGATACCTGAGTGCTCAAATATGAAAATAGAGACTTCAGGAACAAAAGCTGTAAACATGAATGGAATATTAAAGTGCCTGTTTTTCATCTCTGCTGGTGGTTTAGCAAGGTAAACCCTTTCATGTGCAGGGGTAATAAAAATCATTCGACTCTGGTCGCCCGCGACACAGGTACAAACATTCTCTTTTCATACATTTATTAAATCCTTGTTCTTTCAAAGGATACTGCATCCCCCTCATTTGGGCTCTAGATCATGAAGGTTTGAGAAAATTGAATGCCTGAGGGCATCCCTGAAACACCAGGAGGCGAAATTCCACAAGATGTGGTTCTACTGGCATGAGTAAATTTTTTCCCCTGAATTTCTGGGTACCCAACAGCAAGGAAATTCTGTCCCAGGGGCTGGGCCAGGGGGCCCTGCGAGTTCCTAGGGAGTCAGGAATCCTTGCGCTACTGGAACGCATGTCTTTTCTTCTCCTCAGTCCTTTTTTGCTCCATTCTCTCTTCTATTTCTTTCCCTTGCTTTTGTTCGTGTCTTGTTGACTCTCTGTTTTCCCTTTACCGGTTCAATTCCTGCCGTACCTGGATGGTGTTCTTTTTATCTATTCTTCTTTTGGTCCTTTTTTGAGTGTATATCTTTTTTTTGCTATAAAAAAAAACTTACATATTTGGTGGAGGAAAGCAACATGATTCTATGGATCGGATGTCCGTATTCGGTTTACTCAGTTTGCTTTGGGACTGAATGGACAAGCTGAAGGTTAAATAGTGGTGTTTGCATCATCACTCTGAGACAGGAATTTGATAGAAGTTAAAGGAGAACTACGGGGTACACTGTTAATGGCATTATTAGATCCCAGGCCAGGTTCCGCAATACGCAAATAATACTATTAGCAGAATAAAGGTAAAAAGTACATTTAATATGCTGTATGTCATCATTCTCTTTCAACAGTAGTTGTAGAATGATGATGTTTATGGGTTTGGTCATAAAAGGGCACCAATAAGGAACATCAGTGCCAAACATACTGCAAAAATAGCCATGCACAGTCAACTGGAGGAAGAGGGGAAAGAAACCCTGACACCTGTGTGAGTGGAATCTCTAGTTGGCAAGCTCAGTCCATGTACAGACTACAGTGCAGAATGGCCTTGATCCAGTGCAAAAGATTGTTTCGAGGAATAAAGTGCTGTGTACTGCTTCATAGACTTACCAATATTTGTCAGCAGGACAATGTCAGCCTAAAATGCAAGTGGGCTCTGTATCTGAAAAGCAGTATATACAGTACTTGAATGGATGGGAAGGAGGTCCAAAGTAGGCAATACAAATAGATTTACAAGGGCTATTAGCCAAATAACAAGGGCTGAACAGGAGATTCCCAATAAAGTATAGAGTGTTACTGCAACTTCCCGTCACACTTGCAAGTAGAACACATGATTAACAAGATCCCTAGATTCAGTAAGCAAAGTCTATGTGTCCGGTTTTTTTTTCTTGCACCCCCTGTGCCTGCAGCACTAAGACAGTTGTGCCCAGGTCTGCAACAGATTTACCACTGGACTTAAGACACAGTTTTACTCTAAACAGACACACAATTAAGTAGTAGTCAGGGGTGGGTTTTATTCTATTGCAGTCTTGGTGGTCACTAGATAAATGACGCCTTACACTGACCAATGGTGCAGTACCCCTTTTACCACTGCTGACATCACCGCTGCTCCCACCAGCAGCAGCGAAAGCCTAAGACTTGAATTAAGGGTTCAGAGGCTGTATTTGGGTACCTGCTTGCAGAAACCTAGACTTGAAAATGGAATGCAGAAACCACTGGATTGTAAACAACCCATTGCTAAAGCAGGCATAATCCTAATACAGACAGATCTGTCTTTACTGATATTTCCATAAACACGTGGTTTTGGATCACACAAGTGTGCATGTTTTTAGCTATAGAGGAGGGAAGGTGGAGAGGAGATTGACCCCCCAACACTGGCTTAGCTAATAAAAAAATAGAAGTGACTGGCTAAACCAAAATCTAAAATTCAACATCAGTGATTGATTCTTCAGCTGTGATTTGTCACATAAGGAGTTAAAGATATGTAATTGTCTAGTAAGCCATCTCTAAGCTCCTGGACTGGGTGATGGCTCCTTCACTGCTGATAATTCCAGCCGCTCTAGTAAATGCTTTGATAAATGTCTATTTTTATACATCCCTTACACCAGTAATTATATTCTGCATGCACTTATGAATCATTCTTTGACTGGAGCCTTCAGCCCTGACATTTAGCAGAAATCCATATTCCATATATAACTTTCTTCCATAGAAAAAAATGGTCTTCTGCTATATTAAAGTGAACTGGCCAGCTCCCAGATAACTTGGCTGAATTGTACCTTCTTTCACAGTACAAATCTAGTATCTCAGTACACTCATAAACTAAATCCCCCTTACATGGTGAATGCATTTATAATCATCCTGTGTAGAAACTCAATACGGATTTACAGTTTTTCATATAACAGACTTCATATTTTTATTTATTACATTATGTTGCATTCAACAGGAAACACAAATTAAAGCAAGCTTGCTGCTTAAAATGAAACCATTGAATCATTTAAGGTGTAAAGACCTGGCTGAATTTCTTAGCAAGCAAAAAAACTATAGAGTATTCTTCTAAAAAGTAATTTTCTGGAAACCCTGGATACAATAGTCACAATAAACCAATGCCAGCTAAACTACCAATAAGTATGTGCACTGTTGACCATCCCAGCTACCCTCAGAAAAATCCCAATAACCCATTTCCAGTATTCATCCACCTAACCCCCCTTCCATCTTACCTACGCTGACCCAAAACCCCAATTTTCCTCTTGCTCTATATCTTCCTTATCTTATCTATTCTCTCAGCCCCAGTCTTTTACCTTTCACAAATCAATGGAAAATCACTGTATACAAATATTAAAACAATTGCATAATGGAGACTTCATGCAGGCAGAGCATGTCAATTCTCCCCTCCTTTCTTGCTGATGCTGTATTAAATACCCTTTGTATACTGTACTCCACATGGCCTTAGCTGTTTGTAAACCTCCACCTTTTTGAAACAATTAACATACTGTTACAGAAAATAGAATGATGGACAGAATAAAAAATAGAATATATCACTACTTACTATTCTTATAGAATTTGTTATTCATATTTTACATTATAGAGAATACAACAGGAGGCATGAAACTCCATGACAGGGGTAACAGATCAAGGATCCCCTGACCAGGATGCAGAACTGAAGGAAAACTAGAGGCAGCTCTTTAATTAGACAAGTTTAGGCAGTTTAGACCTAAGGCCTCGCGCTCATGGGGTCCTCGTGGCCAGGGTCTCCGATAGGGCGGTGGAGCCGGCTCTCCTGAACTGGCCCAGGCAGCAGGGGGGCCTGGGGACAGATTGTGGGCTCTTTACCTCTTACGGTAGCAGTTTCCAGTCTCAGGCACCCACTCCAGTGATTTATGTTACAGTCCCCTCTTTCCCCGGACCCCTTTCTGAACTGACAGCAGGAGAGAGGGCACAACTTTTCAATTTTTGGCTAATTAAGTTTTAGTTCCGGCCTACACAGGGCCGCCCCAGAGTTTAGGATACCAATCTGCCCCAGCGTGCATACACAGTACTGGTATGTTTTCTATTTAGTGTACCTGATAGAGGAGAATGGAAGCAGTTGTTCCTAGATGTAATATATTGTCATAGATAATATATAGGTATATAAATGACTGACCTATAACATATAAATATTACATATTCCTGCATGTTTTATTCTTGGCACAGGCAATGGACCTCACAAGCACTGACAATGCCGGTCTGTGGGTATTTAGTGCAGAGATGTTGCTTCTTTTCATACACACTATTCTTTTGTGTATTTGGTAGCAGCTACTGTTGTGCTGATTATAGTTTGTGTTTGGGGTGATGGAATATGTTTTTAATGTCTAAGATAGAGAAATTACTCTAACATAATCAGTACTGATCTTGAATTAATAAAGCTTTTCTTATGATTTAATCCATATCTTCCATGTATTGCTGGGGTTTGTAGTCCACTATAGCTGGTGCCATTCTGCATTGCTATATAATGTATTCCTGGGATTTGTAGTCTTCTATAGCCGGTTGCCATTCTGCATTGCTGTATAATGTATTTCTGGGATTTGTCGTCCTCTATAACTGATGGTATTACAATAAAATAAGATATAGAGGTCTACAAATCCCAGCAGTTCATCGTACAGCAATGCAAAAAAATAATATTATTTTGCTTTGCTGTATAATGTACTGCTGGGATTCTGCATTGCTGCATACTGTATTGATGAGATTTGTAGTCCTTTATAGCTTATGATATTATTCTGCATTGCTGTATAATGTGTTGCTGACATTTGTAGTCCTCTATAGCCAGTGCCAATTTACATTGCTGTATAAGTATTGCTGGGATTTGTAGTCCTCTATAGCTGGTGGTATTCTGCATTGTTATATAATGTTTTGCTGAGATTTGTAGTTCCTCTTCAGCCTGGAGTCAGCGGCAGAACTACAAGGGTCACAGCGGTCACAGCTACGATGAGGACTTGGTGCTCTACCATTGTCCTAAAATAAAATTCTAGCTCTAGGAGCTGTCAATTCTTAGCTGCTGGGATTGAAGGCTAGTTTTAAAATATGCAATTTATACAGTTCATTTTTAATTATCGTTTGACATTTTTTTCATTATGGGTGTAAGTGGGGGCCTAACGTTTGAGTTTCGCCTAAAGCCTCACAAAGTCTAGAGCCGCCTCTGTGCAGAACTGACCATAACATATAAAAAGCTAGAGAGTCAGCTTACTGTAAACTATGTGACCAGGATTGTTCTTGCTCCCTTTTCCCACATAAATTAACAAGCATTGCTGTGCATCTTATAAGGCAAAGTTAGGTTGGCTTTGGGTGAAGAAAAGTATTCTTGTGTTCCTGGGGAACTTTAATGGACGTCTTAATGTAGAGGAGGTCTTATCATTGGGTTACTCAGGCAATGGACATAACTTGTCGCCTTTGTTTATAAATATATGTTCAATGTACAGTATGAATGTAACTAATAGGTTGGTAGGTGCTAACTTCAGTTTCATGCCGCAGCACAGAATGCAGTGCACTTATGCTTTGTTTTTCTGAATAATTTTTATTTCAGCAATAACCAGGAGAAAGAGCAACAGCAGCCAATATGATCTCATGTTCCTGTGAGAACTGTAATGAAAAATGAATTCTCCATGTCATTGTTTCATATTGTTTTAAGGACCCCCATTGATGGTTTGAATTTCAGCCAATTCCTGTTAAATCGGCCAAATTTCAAGCCATGGGCAGCCCCCAAAGCACCACCTGGCTTGACAAAAGTCAATTTGAAAATCAAATGAGCGGGGTGGAAAATTATCAGGCCAACCATGATTGCAAGCTATGAATGCATTAATTGTTTGGGTATTTAGGCAACCGGGGGTGCCACAGCTGCCTGAATACAGTTGCTGGCATTAAAGATTCTTCCATTCACATTGTTCGCATGGATGGGGGAAATCATATAATTTTCTATCAATCAATCAGCGGGCTAAACATGAGAAAAGTGAGGCTTGTATAGTCGGCAAAGTCTTTGTAAGCAAGGTTGTATAACTTCAACACTAGACATCAGAGGACACAGGCATCACCCTCACCCAATTAACACCAGAAATAAGATAAGGTATAATGAGGAAACACACCGGCCCATGAGGTCAAGAGGTTGGAACATAACTGCCTTGCCTACATGAGTTGTATATTTGTATTATATTTTCACAGAATAGTGTTACATTGCTCTTTACCTTACACCACTTATACTTTTTTTAATTAATTCATTAGGATTATCAAAAGAGAAGAAACTGTAATACATATCTATAAAATCTTACTTACAAGAGGTGTACAGGAACTTTGAAAGTTTGTGTATGTGGTATAAGGGGTGCTCAATTCAGATTTTACACTAGGGCCCTCTGGATATAAATAGACTAAACTATTTTTCAAAATATTGAGTCAATCAAAAAACCCAGTTCTTATTTCAGAATTAGACCCACACCACCCACAGAAAAGGCGGCATTCGATGGTACAATGCAAGTGACATTCATAGCACTTGATCTTAAATTTACAAAAAAACTAACAAATTAGCATTGCAGATAATTTCACAAATATCATACACTGCCCCATGTTTCTAAGAGGATCAGTCTTCTCAGATGGAGATGATAGCAGTCACCAAGCATTAAAGCTAATACCACAAAAAGTAATCCAGTGACGTTAACATAAATACAATGAATACCACAAAAAGTAATCTACACCCAATTGCCAAATACTATAAAAAACATCAAAAGTAATCCAGGTTCAATGGCCAAAAGCCTTAAAAAGTAATCATAAGTAATGCATACCTTATGACCAGAAACCTTTAAATTCATCAAAAGTAATCCAGACTTGATTGCCAAAAATCATAAAATAAAAGCAAAATCCAATCCAGGAAATGGAAAAAGTAGTGTTCTTATGATTTGTTTTCTGGCGTGTGATAGGTGTTACCTTTTGAATTTCTAGGGATGTATTAACCATTAATAAACCTTTGTGTATATTCTTTATGATATGACCATAAAGACATTTGTCTATGTTGGTTTGAGTTCAATGTGCTGCACCCAGGTAGATAATTGGCAGACAAATCCTCCAAAAAGTGATGATGGTGCTATTTATTACTTTTCCAATTGTCCCCCACACAATTCACAGTTTGACTTGGGTGCCACAGCCTAGATATAACTCATCTGGCTATATGACCTTGTGTTCAATGTACACATGCTTACCTTCAGGGCTAGCGTCTCTTTATTATTTTGTATTTTTTCATTTATTTTTAGGAGCTTTCCATCAGTCAGTGACTGGCCTAAAGTTTTTTACCTACTAGAAAATAAAACAGATGTGCATCACTGTGAACAAATTTTGGCCAAGACACACAATCTAAGATCAAACAGGATATAGTCTGCTGGGCTTTACAATCCCGGTTTGTATGTTTATGATAACGTCCTTTATAAATGTGTCTTTAGGAGACACAGTTTGGGCTCCCTTTGCCAAAATATTTTGGTAATTCTAGAAAGCAGATGCTGTTTTATTTGTCTAACTGACATATTGTTGGATTCTTTAGTGTCCTAAGCCTCTTCCATGGCTGGTATTTATTTGGGCATTACCCATTGCCTTTTAATTCTTTTCTTTTCATTTGAACAATTTTCATCATCATAGCACTCTAGGGCCTGTTTTTTTTAACATTTGGCAAATTTTAAAATGTGACATTGTAATACATACAGGATTTTCTGTATGCTTTTCAATGGTAAATTTTCAAATGTGACATGAACATGACTAGCTAGGTGTTCTTCATTTTACCTTGGAAATACACCAAGCTATTTGTCCAGGACAAGTAAAGGTGCCCTTCTTTTAACCTTTTCATCTAATGAACCAAGGCTCCACTCACGATCTCAGATCACACACAAGAGACGTTACCTACACCAGCGGCTTCGATGCCGTCTATTCATAAGCCCTGAACCAACCAACCAATGACATCCGTTTACGATCGGTAACCACGCCCACCTGTCATTATTTTTAAACCGCTGCTTTTCCCGCCTGTTCCAGTAAACCACTTCTGGCTTGACAAAGAGGTCCTGAACCTCGAAACGCGTAGCCAAACTGCTCGACTGACATTCCCATCACCCAGCGAGATAGACCGCACTGGTTTCCAGTCCTGTGCCTGTCTCCAAAACGATCTGTCACAACGACTGCCGACAGTTTTTCAAACCGCTACAGAGCGGCACTCTCGCTCCCGTTCAGCCATCGGGTCTCAGCCTGGCCAGCTGACTCCCCACCGTATTGGACGGCACGAACACCCTCAGTGCATAGCCTGTTTATAAACAAGGCTACAGGACGGCAGATTTCTTGCGCTCCAGCCGCAGGAGCCTCCCAGCTGTCACTACCATCTCTCCTCCATCATCAGGGGACCAAACCAGACACTTCCAAACCCATACCTCTCCCCGGCAGGACATTACTACGTCCATCCAGCAGTACAATAATCACCAGTGAAAATTCATGCACTGCCTATTCGACGATGTAGCCCGTTCATCACATCCACACCAATCGGCCCGAGACACTGCTGAACGATCCATACAGCCTTTTCTCCTGATCTGCAAGACCTCATCTTGTCCGCCCAAACAGTGAGTTTTCAGTCCAGTATTGATTTTAAAGTTGTTATTTATACTATCCCCACAATATCCCAGGGTTGCAGCGCTTCTTTCCACCCTCCTTTTTACATATGTCTACAGGGTCCCTCCCCCTGAACAAGAAGCTGGCTCACGCCATTTTTTAATTTTTTTAATTTTGTTCTAACTTTTGTTTTTGTTTCAAAATTGTTCCAGAATTGTTTAACATTAAAATTGATTTTAAACAGATCTATTCCTCTTACCACATTCCATAACAGTTGTGCGCTCGCCATTTTTACCGTTTTTATCTTGGAAATACACCAGCACACTTTGCTGAAGCTGATGTTAAAAGCAGATCACAGAAGTCTTTGATCTGCAGTAACAATCAGCAAGATTGTATCAGTTGCATTATTATAAGGAATGACTGCAAGGACAAATTGTTACAGTGATCAAGGAAGCAGGAGGTGGTCTGATCAGCTTCTTCTTACAGATCAGGGTTTTTTGCTGTCAGTCACAGTCAACCCAAGTGAAAGTGCACATAAGATTGCCATTTAGTGAAAACTAAAACATTACCTAAATGCCGAGCATGTATTTACTCTGAACTATGAGATTCCGGTGAGTATAACTTTGTTATTTTTGAACCTAGACAAAAACGGGAACTTAACCCTTGCAGTAGCTCCATTGCAACGGTTAAGACAAATTTCACCCGGAGTTCTTTAAACAAGACTATTTCAGTTAAGGTCATTGATCACCACATAAGGCACAGTTTATGTCATTCAAAAATTAAATGGATAAAGTAGCACAATTACATTGTTAGTGTTATTTGTAGTGTTATATCTTATACCAAACAAAGAAAAGTTGCATGGGTCATATTACCTGGAATATTTTAAGGAGAAATTGTCACAATGTCCGGCAATCCATACCAGATTTTCTTGTTGCTCCCTGGTGCTTGGCTGTCAGCCTATGGTTTTCCACAGGGCTGCAGCCAGTCGGCACACCTCCTCCCCTATTTAGCACTTTCTCACTTGTTGCTTTTCGTTAGAGCAATAAGTCTTCTTTCTTGTGTCCGGACCCCTTGTGTTTCCCGTTATCTCCTGTGCTAGTTTACCTTTTTGGATCCCTGCTTTGTGCTGATTCTCCGGTGTCTGTGATCTCCCTGTTGGCTGTTCCCCCTTTGCTCGTGATCTCCCTGTTGGCTATTCCTCCTTTGCTCGTGATCTCCCTGTTGGCTATTCCCCCTTTTGCTTGGTTCTTGTGTTCCCATTTGTTGTAGTTCCTGTGTGCTGGTCCCCTACCTTGTTTGTACATTTCCCCCCACTATCGCTGTGCTCTCTTCTGTGTGCCTGTACTTAGCACATTCCCCTGTGCAGATATCTCTGTACGCCCTAGTCTCTGGCCTATTCACACTCCCAATTTGTGCTGTGCTTCTCTGTGTTCCCCGTGAGATCCTGCTGTCTTGTCAGTGGATGGGTATCCTCCCCTATGTGAGCCCCTGCCCCTACGTGTGTCTGGTCTCTTGTGTGGCTGCTTGTTCCACGCAGCCTCGCTCTTTGGTGTATCCAGGATACCTCTATTTTGTGGTTTGCCTCCTGCTCTGGCTTCCTGCGGTTATTTTACTCTGCACTATAGTGCACCTCCTTCCTTTCCCCTGTACATTTCCCTCTGCTGTTCCTGTGCGTACACCTGTTGTGTGTTCCCTTTGGTTATCTGCTCCCTGTGTCACGCATGTTCCCTGCGTCTTCCTTCTAGTGCCTCTTTTCTGTATCTTGTACCCTGTGTCTTGTTCAGTGTGCTGTAGTCCCTGCGTACCCGCTGGCACTGTGCCTGCACGGGTGTGTCAGAGAGCCGCAACCTGGGAGCTGCCTTGCGGCTCAACATCCACACCATCAGTAGCTCTGTCTCCCTAGATCCTGCGACTCTTGCACACCTGTGTTTGTTGTGCGGTCACACTGTCCCTGCATATTGAGACCTGTATCCCTGCACATTCCTAATTCAGTCACGATATACTGCTCCGCAAGGCCCAGAGTTTACTATTCCTGGTGCTCCAGTTCCCAAATCGTGACAGAAATTTGTAAGGTATTACAATGTTTCTACCATTTTTAACACCTGGCTCACAAGGGTTATTTGAAAGAAGTAAAATACTGCTTGTTAAGATCACTTGATCTTCTTACTGGTCAGAAGCAGCTGAAAAGCTAAGTAACCATTCACACCTCTGCATTGGAAAATGAATGTGCATTTAACATGTGTTTTTAATGTGTTATACTTGAAGTGTGGTATGTTTTTGGTGCATTTAACACGCATTGCATTTTTAAATCCCAACTTTGTGCTACATTTTTTTATGTTCCTCTGGAGGTATAAAAAAATCAGCTCTGGCTGCAATAACTACCTACTCTGTGGGACTGTTGCTGCAACTATTTGTTTCTGCCACTAGATGTCTTCATCTAAGGACATCTTGTGACTAAAGGGCATTATGGACCCCACCCCCTAAGGGGGCATCAGCGTAGTGCCCTGCATTAAAAAAAATAATGCAGTGTGATGCTGAAATCATCACATCAGTGACACTCTCTACATCATCAAGGAGCCTTCAGCACCAAGAGAAGATCCATATAGGAAGAGGACCCAGCCTGCAGATATCTGGAAAAGATTAGCATAAGAAAAGCCAAAAATATACATGTTTAACCAAGAAAAAGGTGGGGGTGAACTTATCCAAATCAATTTTATAACCTAAATGTGCTATCCTTAACAATGTTATAACTATATAGAAAAATACAGGGGACATTGAATATAGCACCCAAGCAAGATCCAATGAATGAAAAGGTTTGTTTGTATAAAAATTAATACATTTTATTACATAAGAATAATAACATTCAAAATAACTATTATAAACATAAAGCTAAAAAAAAATATATTTTTTAGAAGATTACGGAATTTAGCATATTACATGTATTATTCTCTTAGAAGGTGTACGTGTTTCGTGGATCTTTTCCACTTCTTTAGAGAATAGTCCAGTCACCACCTGGATTTAGTTTTGTTATCATCTGGGGTTATGCAAGGGTTCCCCACTCACTGCGCATGCGCCAAGCGCGCGTTCTCGTAACATCCGGGGCCGCGCTGTTCCGCGCATGCACGAACGCTATTGACCTCAGACCCGGAAATGCTCAGCACTGGTCCACAGGAAATTACTCACTGCAGCTCGACATCTGACCCGGAAATGCTCCACACTGGTCCACAGGAAATGACTCACTACAGAGATTACTTCCCCTATATAAGCTTGGCTTCAGCACCACATTGCTGGTTTATTGTCAGCTATCTCCTGTTCCTGTGCTCTTGTTATCTTTTGCTTGACTCCTTGTGACCCAGATTTCCCTGACGACTCCTGTTTGCTGCCTGCCCTCGACCTCGGAACTGCTCATTGGACTACGCTTTTGCCTGACCCTTCTGTACCTCGATTGCTTGTTTTGAACTGACCTTGGCTTGTTTACCTGGACAACAGCATGCACAGTGTTCAACACCACTGGCACTCCTGCCACTTGCTGCCTTTCTGGTCTCTGTTCCCATCCCTAGAGTCCAAAGGACACAAGGTGCAAGGGAAGCCTCCTCTCACATACAGTCTCCAATCAGGTACGTGACAGGTTGCTTCAGTTGGTCAGGTCTAGGTTCACCAATGTTATGGTCCCAAAAAATGAGGTAAGCTTCCTACCAGAATATACTGAATGAGCAGGTTCCCTGATGGCATGGTCGTATTCCAAGATGACAATGCCAGGATTCATCTGGCTCAAATTGTGAAAGAGTGGTTCAGGGAGCATGAGACTTCATTTTGACACATGTATTGGCCACCACCAGTTCTTAATCTCATTGAAAATCTTTGGGATGTGCTGGAGAAGACTTTATACAGTGGTCTAACTCTCCCATCATCATTACAAGATTTTGGTGAAAAAGTAATGCAACTCTGGATGGAAATAAATGTTGTGACATTGCAAATGCTTAATGAAATGATACCACAGTGAATGTGTGCTGTAATAATAACTAAAGGCAGTCCAACAAAATATTAGAGTGCGTGACCTGCTGGTTGGCACTGGTAGTGCTTAGCACTTCTGCCTTGTAGAACTGGGGGACCCTAGTTCAAATCCGAGCCAGATCACTATCTACAAGGAGTTTGCAAGTTCTCACTGTGCTTGCATGGGTTTCCTCCCACATGCCAAAGACATGCTTGTAGGGTAATTGGCTCCTGTCTATATTGGTAGGTATGCATGTGAGATAGGGTCCTTAGATTGTAAGCTCCTTGAAGGTAGCGAGTGATGTGAATGTGCACTGTGTAAAGCGCTGCATAAAATTATCGGTGCTATAAAAATGCCAATAATAAATAAAATTACCATATCCAAGTAGTCTGAAACCTAAAATCAAATATTCTTTTTATAAAAGTAAATCTTTAAGTGGAACTGTGTAATTAAAAGTAGAGTAGATCCCACCTCTCCAAGATTTCCTAAGTCTGCTGTACATCGTTTTCATCCTCTGAATTTTCCTCTGATGATTCTTCCACAATGAAATAAGAAGCCAGAGTAAATAGTCTGGGGGGTCTAGTTTTCAACCTTGTTGGGCCACTAGCTATGTGTACTTTATATGATTAAACAGTAAGCTCTTATCACTTCTAATCAGAGTGACTTCAAGATCTCTAGAAAAGATATTGCTGATCTGATTACGCGGATTGCCTCCAATTCACTTATCCATGTGACACCTTGTGACATGTAAGGCTTCTGTAAGCATTTTGAGGTCATACCCCTGTGCTCTATTACTAAATAAAGGATACAAAAATTCTACAGCAGTCAAACTTGCTAACCATAAAGGGAGCCCAATAAAATCTTGTTTCAAACTTTTTTTAAAATGCAGAAGATTCAGCTGAACGCATTTGCAAATGTACCTGGAAGCCATATTATTAAGTAAGGCATCTCTATTAAGTGTGACCTTGCAACAACACTCAAATACATAGTAGTGAATACGTTAAGATAAAATGTACCTGGAGGTGATTACATGCTTCTTAAAGGAGAACTATGAGATGAGTGATTTCCACTCACCTCATAGTTCTAGCCGACCTGTGACAATGAGACTGTCACAGGTCAGCTCAGTAGATCGGGAGGTGAGCGAACACATACCAGGTTCGCTCACCTCTCGATCCTGTCACGGCTCTCTGCCGTGACAGGGGGAGGGGCTGGATTCCCCTCTCCCCGCTCCGATCTGCCAGCGCTGACTGGCGGAACGGACGGGGAGGGGGCGGGTACAGCTGGCTCTGTCTCTAGATAGGCAGAGCCAGCTGTCAATCACGCAGCTGGGCGGATCCCGTCATCTACGTCGGGATCCGCTCCGGCTGCGGCGTCTCAGTATACCGCGAGCTGTAGCTCGCGGTATACTGAGCTTAGGGGACGCTAGTTTGTGTCCTCCCGTCACCCTAAGGAGAACTATGGGGAAAAACACTGACCCCATAGTTCTCCTTTAAAGAGACAATACCATGAGAAATCTGTACAGTATGCTTCTTCATTGGTCTAATACACTGACTAAGCAATATACTGATATTCACTTCCTGCTTCTTATAGGACACACACAAAAGTCCTTTGTTATTCTATGTGAATCTGATTGTATTGATGCTCTGCTGTAGGACCACACTTTACAGTGGCACTGTAGCCTGGCAGTGTGGCTCTGAAAAGTGCAAATTCATGCAATTCAGACATTGTAAAATACTTAGATTCAAATTTTAATTGGCTTAAAGGGAATCATAGTATGGGCCCATGCACATATATTTACAAGTAACCTCGTACGTTTAAATGAAGATGTATGACTTTGAACAGACATATCTTTTTAGTGGTTGCCCTTGAGACCTGAAGCTATGTAAAGAACTAGTAAAGAAGCAGCTGTTTTGGGAGTGGTTTAAGAACAAGGTTCTGTGTTTTAAATAGAGTTGTAGAATGACATTTAGAAATGATGAGTTAAGTAGTTTTGGTGGCACCACATAGAGAAGTATAGTAGTCGTGACGTCAGAAATAAGTTAAGAATATGCTTACAGAGTATATGGATAGACCAATCGTTAACGTCGATTTTGGTATATAAGCGACAGGGGACAGACACTCGGGGCGCATACACACTGCATAATCTCACGACACACTTCATTGACACTACATTATATGACACTATGCATACTCATGAATAGAATTCTAACACGCCCATTCAACAAGAGACTTTGTTATTCCACCTGCTAGAAGACTATTTTGGTTGAACCCTCCAGATACTGAGAAACATACCAGGAGGTAAAGACTCAGAACGAGATGACATGCTTTTTAACTCTGCATTACTATATACTTTGAACTATCTATTTATATATTATATTTTTGCAATATCATTGTATGCTGTGACTTTCCATTATACAATTAAAGTCACAAGTTTTTTTCACTCTACAACTGGACATTCATTGATGAAGATTAATCACCTTCAGACACTTAAATCGCAAGTGTCAGTCGAGAAATACTAATTTTCTTACAGACATCTATATTAATTTTTGTTAGAAACAGGATGTTTTGGTCACATTTGCTGGCTAGTGCGAGTGCTGTACAGTTTTGAATTGGTCATTTGTTTAGAACAACCCCATCCACATGCAATGTTCTTTGCCAGTTCATAAATTAATGGAATGGCTGTCTTTTTAGTAATAAATAAATGAGAAATTATTAGGGGGTGTTTCACAAGGGAGCTGAAGGATATAGCCGCAGCTTCAGCTAATCCTTCAACTCACTTCGGCCGCCGGAGCCCTTCGGCTCAGCCGAACCGAAGGTCTGCTGTACGGGCTAATCACAATAGCCCGCAGAGCAACCGAACAGCTCAGCCGAGCCAAACTCATATGCTTTGGTTCGGCTGAGCCAAAGTCACAGCTGTAGCAGGGAGAATGGTCTGCTGAAGCGTGCGGTTCCCTTCCCAATCCATACCAGACCCTTTAGGAAGGGCCCTAACCCCAAGTTAAAAAAAAGTGTGTGAGGTTCCCCCAAAAGTCATAGCAGGCACTTTAGGTCTAGTAGGAATTTTAAGGGAACCCCACCCTCCAAAAATGTGGAGGTGGGACGTGGGGGTCACCCCTAAAATTCCTAACCAGACACTTAATCCAAGCACAGGCCTGGCAGGGCAGGAAAGGGGGAGGGGGCACGAGCGAGCGCCCAAGTCATCCAGCCCCCGCACCATACCAGCCTACATGCCCTCGGCATTAGGAGGATGCTTTTTTACGGTCGAACAGGTTCTTCACTTCGACTCAGCCAAACATGCGGAGCATGTTTGGCTGAACCGAAGGGAGCCGAAGCCAGACGATGTACGGCTGAAATCAGTTGTAATCGGCTGAAGTGAATAGCAAGTAAAAAAGCCTGAGGAGTATTTGTGCTGATTTCCACGTGATTGAAACTGTCATGGTACATCAAAGACTATTAATAATAAAAATGATGTTCAGCCCAGTGTTCTAGACAGCATTTGGTGCTATTAGCAAGGCAAACACTGAGGGAAGGTTCACACTATATTCACTGATGGTGGGCACAATTGGAAACAAGGCTTCTCAATTTGTCCATATGTTGGGACTTCATTGACCAACGCACACCCTATCTTAAAGTGGCCTTTGCTCCAAAACCTTCCATTTACAAAGGGGTTACTGTCACTGCAATATAAATATGGGGCCTGGTCAAGATCTGTCCATTCCATCCACAAATTAGAAGCTAGCACATTCTAGGTACCTGCCTTTTAGGGAGGATCCTATTACTCAAACTATGCTTACTAGGGAGCCATTTATTTCTGGTTTTCACAAACTGATTTAAAAAATAATATGCTACAAACATTTAAGGCAACATGTTTGTTATAAACATTATCACGTACCTGGTAGGGAGCCGAGTTGTGAGGAGGCCTCCTTTGCAGCACGAGTTCTACACCCCTGAATGTGGAGACAGGAGGTGGGGGAACCGCGGGCAGCACCTGTGCCGGAAGATGCAGTCCACTGGGCCTGGGCAGGTGCTTGAGGCCCGTCTTCAGTGAAGCAGGAGTCAGGTGTTGATGCGGCTGCAGCAGATCGGAGTCGGGCAAGCCAGGGTCAGCAACAATCGGGCGGCAAGGTACACAAGGAGCAGGCAAAGGAGAATCCAGGGACAAGCAGAAGTCGGAGGCAGGCGGCAGTCAGGCAAGGTCAAGGAATCCGGTCGATAACAATATGATAACAGGCAGGGTACAAAACACACACACTAAGCTGAAAGACCACTCAGCAATGATTCTGGGAGTTGGGCCAGCTTAAATAGGATCATCCCCAGACAGAGCGAGTCATTTCCTGTGCGCCATGTGAGCACGTTTTCGCGCATCCGGCTGCCGCTTGTGCATGCGCAATAGCTGCCGCTTGCGCATGCGCAATAGCTGTCGTTTCCCGCAAATGCGGTGATCATGCCTATGCGCATGCGCAGTCCTACCTCCGCTGCCAGGCATGGTCTTACAAACATCTTCTCTGTTCCCTGTACAAAATAGTATGGCAATAACTATAAATAGTAAAATAGTATAGCAATAACCAATATAGCAATAACTAATAGCAATATAGCAATAACTATTACACTAAACTGTAAGAGACATTTCAGGGACAGTTAGAAATTTGTGATGTATCGTGGAACTTTCTGAACAAGCAAGGTTCATTGAATGAGAATGCACCAAATATTGGTTGTGTTCGCTCACAATTACTTATATATATTTAATATATGCCTAGGTTCAGCTCAGGCCACACTAATAATTTAATTTTGCTTTGTTGCTGATTTGAATATCAAGCTGGTTTCTTATATCTCTAAAAGGGACTTCATCAGTCATCTCCCTTTACCAGGGATCTAAGTTCCATCTAGCTGTCGAGGTCTTTACAAAGATAAACAATCATGTCATACACCTGTATTCTGTACACTTTAGAAAAAACAAATCAGGAGCCTAGCTGTAGGACTTCATTGTGGCCTTGTGGAAAGGGTTTGAGACATTATCTAATGCAGTGAAACCTCGCCATTAGAGTCTCATAAAGATAAAAGGACCACTGATTCTGCTGATGAGTGCATACCCATAACTAAAATTTACATTTTGGCTGATGTTGCCCTTCATTGTTGGTAAAATTCCTCCGTGCAGGTGGTAGTAGGCAGGACTTTGGATGGTAGTAGAGGAACAGGTGGCACATTGATTGCAGCTCTATGTCCATTTGGAGCTCAAATGAGCATAAAGCTAGGTTGTAGATAGAAGGCAACTTTAAAAGGGAAGTAAAATGTTATGTATGATAAACCAAAGATGAAAGAAGTTGTTGTGTAACTGCTTGGTTCTATATGCTGTTTGGAAATAAAGTAGAACCAGAATAAATATCCAGTCTAGGAGTCAGTGACAAATTCACTTTTGTGAAGTTGTTTTTTATCTAGAAGCCACTAAGGGTAATATGCTTTTCTCAGTGACTACACAAGTCATTTTTGAGAGGACAGGGACCTGAATGTACTCTGCTCCTTGGTACTATATACGCTGCCAATGAGATATAGCTATTGGCAATAAAATATTTTGCTTTTTCAACTTATGGTGTGCTGGTGAAATTTTTCTATTGTTCATATACGCTGCCCGTCTCCCCCCAAAAAGTCACAGACTCTAATATCTCGTTGGGTCGCCTTTAGCTTTGATTAGGGCATGCATTCGCCGTGGCATAGTTTCAATAAGCTTATGCAACACCACAACATTTATTTATTTCTGTCCAGAGTTGCATTAATTTTTCACCAAGATCTTGTAGTGATGATGGGAGAGTCAGAACACTGTGTAAAGTCTTCTCCAGCACATCCCAAAGATTCTCAATGTAGTTAAGGTCTGAACTCTGTGGTGGCCAATCCATGTGTTTAAATCATTCCTTATGCTCCCTGAACCACTCTTTCACAATTTGAGCCCAATGAATCCTGAAGGGAAGAAAAAATCCATTGATTGGAAAACCTGGTCATTCAGTATATTCAGATAGGTAGCTGACCTCATTTTGTGGGCACATAACATCGCTGAACCTAGACCTATTATTCACTGAAGGCTCTGAGCTATTTGCTTAGCTAAATCCAGGTGGTGACTTTTTTTGGGACAGGCAGTGTATAATGCAGCATCACAGATAAAGTAGAAATTCTTATTGCATAGTCTATGGTTGTCAAATTTGTTCATAAAGTACATTCCCATGCAATTGCCTACCAAGTAATCATTCTTAATGTGCATGAATAGCCATAACTTTTTTTAAGCTTTGGATAGAGTTAGGCAGGATTAGAACCACTCAAATTTATATTGCTGTCTATCTTTCCATTAGGTTCACTGCCTATGCAAGTATATCCTGGTGATTATTGTCAGTGAAACAGAAAGTGAAGGGAAATCCAAAATTTTACAGTAGTCACCAACATGAGGTGGACACATGCTCTAATGACAACTTTCTAAAACATTTGACTTTGTAGATATTTCTTCTGTTGGATCTCTGGAACGGGAAGTGAAGGGAATTCACCCCAATGGAACACAGACAATATAAATGAATAAATAAAATGGCAGGAGTTTAACCCTTCCTTTTTTCTACTAAAAAGTAAAAAGAAAAGTTTTGCCTGTATATATACACTTTAAATTATATGGTACAGACTAGAGAAAAACTACAGTAAAAACATGAATTGCATTAATTAATATCAAACCAACAGCAATAATCTTGTATTATTCTAAATGATTTGATCTAATGATAGGTGAGAACTGACTGTTTGCTATGAGCTCCTGCTCTAGGCACACCATCGCTGCTCCATACCACACTAAGAACAAAAAAGTTTGCTTTCCATATATCTCAATGATATACATTTATAAGGAGACAAGCTGAAACATTTCACTGTTTAAATAAGAAAACTATAAAAAAAACTTTCAAGGAATAGACGTGGATAATCCTCTGACTCAACCTTAAAAATGCAGGAGGATTTAGTGGTTTATGCGGTCTTCATCTCACCCCAAATTTAGCCAGATTTTGGATGACCCAGATATAAAAGAATCTGTGTTGAATTCTTCGACCAAACAAATAAGCACACAAGAGTTTCCAATCAATCATACCGCTAGATTGCTTACTAATGTGGTAGATTGAGACCTGTGATATCACTAAATGAACACACAGCTTAATAATTTTTTCCAACCAACACTTGAAAATGTAAAGGAAAATTGAGCAATTTTTTTCACAATATAATTGCTGCACAGCTGCTGTTTATTAAACTGCAATGTAAAAACTAGACTTGCAGACACCTTCCTCCCTGACTGCTTTCTCAATTGATCAAAATATAATTTTGCAGGTTACCAGCCATATCATTTTCCAATTATGTTTGACGTTTGCCATGAGTGGTCATTGGAGTGATTGCATTATGCTACAATAGCCACATGAGGGAGCTGTCTTGCTCTAACAGCCTCATACTGCAATGTTAGAAATGTTGCAGACCGAATGATTCTAAAAAAGAAATACACTTATTTGATTCCAGACATGCTTTCAGTGATGTGACAGTTTGCAATAGCTGACTTTGAGATATCTGTGTCATACATACTGCACATTCACATCCATCCCTGTCCTGATGGAGCTTACAACCCAAGGTCCCTATCTCACATGCATGCATAGAGGATTTATTTAGACAGGAGCCAATTAACCTACCAGCATGTCTTTGGTGTGTGGGAGGAAACCAGAGTACCCAGAAGACGTCCACAAAGAACATGCAGACTCCATGCAGACAGCATCTTGACTAATATCCAAATCAGGAAACCCCAGTGCGGCAAGGCAGATGTGCTAACCACTAAGCCACTGTATAGGCATTTGTTGTTAGGTATATACTGTAATACAATAGGGCAATATCCTAATAGGTTGGACTTGATGGACTAATGTCTTTATTCAACCTCAAATACTATGCAACTATCTAAAAAATATAAAATACATAAAGGGTGATTCAATAAAGCATCTGTGACATTTTTCTGGCAGTAATGCTGTCTTAGAAAGTCCTGTGCCAAATTTATAAACGTGGTGTGACAGTTCTAATGTATTTAGTGACACATGCAACAAATCCAGATAGTTCTTATTAGTGACACTTTTACGTTAGTATTCCAGAATCCTGCTGCACTCCTTACCTGGTTAGTGTGGGTGCTCGAAGTGACTGCGGATTGCACCGCCAATACTGAAACTTGTTAAAGATGTCCCCAGCACACCATATTGATGTGAAGAACACGTCTATTTTTGATGCTTCATGTCAAAACAAATAGCAAAATTTCGGAGCCACACGGGGTCCCCTTCATCAGGCTTGAAATGACGTTCATTTCATTTTAAGCCTGATGAAGGGGACCCCGTGTGGCCCTGAAACGTTGCTATTTGTTTTGACATAAAGCGTCAATAAAAAGACGTGTTCTTCACTTGAATATGGTGTGCTGGTGACATCTTTAATAAACTTTTACGTTAGTTCGCAATGGCTGCAAACAAATTCATAAAGCGGTATCGCTATTTTGGAGATAAGGAAACTGGCGATATTTAAGACCCATTTGCATTGGGATTGAATCAAAAAACGACAAGAGTTTGTTCCCTCTCAGTGCTATTATTCGCTAGAACGCTGGTGGCAGGGGCACCTGCATCCTAGCAATCAATGGCACTACGGTGAGGTATTGGGGAGATTTCCTTTCACTTCAAGTCCTGTAGACGCGTTAGGAAGTGAGAAGAGCAAGGGAAATGTACACATTCAACAAACCTGTATTTATTTTATTACAAATATTTATATAGCACCAACAATTTACATAGCGCTTATAGTGCACATTCACATCAGTCCCTGCCCTCAAGGAGCACACAATCTAAGGACCCTATCTCACATGCATACATACAAGGGCCAATTTAGACAGGAGCCAATTAAACTACCAGCATGTCTTTGGAGTGTGCGAGGAAACCGAAATACTCAGAGGAAACTCATGCAAGCATAGGGAGAACATGCAAACTCCCTGTACATAGTGTCCTGCCCGGGATTCGAACCAGGGATCCCCAGTGCTGCAAGGCAGAAGTGCTAACCACTATTACACAATAGTAAAAACTGGTTCTCACAAATGTTCTTTGCAAACTCATTTTGTCAAATAAAATAACATCCAGGAAGAGACCTGGTCAACCCCTACTGCACAGAAGAAATCCCCATAGTAGATCCTGGTAAACAGCATTGTGCCACTGTCTCTAGAATCACAGCGGATGTGTTTCAAGGGTGGACCCGTTTCATCAAGGCTGAGCATAAAAACCTGACTAGAGTTGTAACCCCCCATATGGAAAAATAGATATGTTTCAACAATGTAGTAATATTTACAAGATTATACAGTAGATGAGGCAGAACTCCATCTGCAAGATCTCCTTATCTATGATTTGCCTGTAGATTGTACAGTATACCTTGAGGTTGGTCATAGATAAGGATATCTTGTAGATGGATATACACTCTGCCTCATTTATGTCTTTAGAGAAAAGTTTCTTTCTTTGTAACAAGTTATTTATTTTAAATGCTATGCAAAGCAAACAGTAAATGCACCCATAATGATCCCCTATTAAGACGTTTAGAATGACTCATGATTTTTGTTTTTCTCTCTCACGGTGTATATATTCCACTGGTACCACAGGCACTGCCTGAACCCACAAACTAATTAACATGTGTGTTGTTCTAAATGTTATTTTAGTACCAGTCGCCATTATATAAATACACCTTCCTTACTGGCAGACCATTGCCAGGCTGTGGCAGGATGATTATAACACATCGCTCAGTCACCAATCCAATGTGGTCAGGACAGGAATTTCACCCTAACCTTAATTATCATGTGCCCAATTTTACAAAAATTTTCCCACACATACAAACACTGAAGAAAATGATTTGGAACAAAACTTTTTTTGTCATTGAATCTGGGCAGTGATGCTGTGGATATCGCTGCCGGCTACTGTAGCTGCACCGGGCTAGACTGTTGTAGCATCAGCAAAGTACACGCTACCATTAAAGAAGAACAAGGACATACATTTTGGTTGTTTAGTTATTGCTTGTTGGGAGAAAGAAGCTGATAAAAGCATTTATTAAGTTATGTTTTACGTGGGTTTAATGTTGATATTAATCTATCTCTCACAAAGATACTCTGGGAAGTATTGTTCCACAATCTTGAAAATCTACTAGTGTGTTGTAAGGGGGATATACACTGTAAATTTTAGTGGGGGGCATTTATCAATCATGTTGCAAAGCAAGAGGATAGGTGAGACAGATTGTTGGAATGATTTACTACAAGGTTACAGCTTGATTGATCATTTTCTCCTTCAGCTGCTCTAAAGTAGCACTGCGACAAAATAAAACCTGACCACTTCTTAGTTGTGCATTTGTTTAGAGCAGTGGTCCCCAAACTGTGGCCCGTGAGCCGGAAGTGGCCCTTTGCTTGCTTTTATCCAGACCTTGCGGTACTATACCTCTACCTGACATCTCGGGATAGGGCACCATTCCTTCCATTGATCCAAATGATGGAGCATAATTCTTCCCACTGACACCAATAATGGGACAGAATTACTACCATTGAAACCAGTGATAGGCTCAATTCCTCCCGTTGACACCACTGATTGGGCATTTCAATAATCGATTATAATCGATTATGTCGATTAGTTGTTGCAGCCCTACACTAATCCTCCCAATAACACCATTGACGGGGTAGAATTCCTCCAACTGACACCATTAATAGCGCACAAATCCTCACACTGACACCATTGATGGGGTAGAATTCCTCGCACTGTCACTATTGATGGGATACTAATCATCCCACTGACGAGGTAGAATTCTTCCCACTGACACCAACAATGGGGCATAATTCCTCTCAATGACATACATCAGCAATGGGGCAGAATTCCCCCAATGACACCAATAATGGGGCAGAATTCCTGCCATTTACTCCAATGATGAGGTACTATTCCTCCCACTGACACCAATGTTGGGGCACTTTTCCTCCCACTGACACCAATGTTGGGGCACTTTTCCTCCCACTGACACCAATGTTGGGGCACTTTTCCTCCCATTGAAACAAATCATGGGGAATTATTCCTCCCAATAATATCAACAATGAGATACTATTACTTTCACTGACATCAACCATGGGGTATTACAGTCACTCTGTAATTCAGTCACTTTTTATTACTCCCACTGGCCACTAACCCTGTGGCATTTTTTTTACTCTTACAGTTGACCACTGAGCCTAAGGCATTGTTAACTCCCACTGACCAAAGTTGCCCCCCCCCCCCCAAATCATGGCCCTTTAGAAAGTTTGGGAACCCCTGTTAAGAGTAAATATTTATCATAATTCACTAATAAATGTGTCAAGGACCTTCTATCATAATTGGCTGGCCAGGATTTCAGTTGCAAGGGGTCGCAAATATACATTAAAACTGTCACATAGACTTCAAAGTGAAAGGCGGTCTGATTTGAATCTAATTGTGATATCAATGCCCTTCATCCAACCAGAGAGCACCTGGTATTCATTGATAAAAATGTATATGTGGAGTTTAGCTTGAAAAACATAAGGCATATTTTCAAAGCATTTGCAGTCATTGGATTTATAAAGCCAAAGAAGACAAACCCATAGAGTGGGCTTCTGATTTTTAACTCTTTATTACTCATTTCAGTTGTTGGGGAGCTTTGCAGATTTATTCTGTTTTGTATACACAAGGCTTATTTACTTTTTTATTAATGGAACTGACTTAATTGTGTTCACTTATAAAAAACAAGGCAGCTGGATGGCTCAGGTATCACCCAGATCCCAGGGCCACTAAGTACCACTGGCTGATGAGATGCATCAGCTGTGTAAAATAATGATTTTTACCAAACATCTACCATGTTGATGTCTGCATCACTGCTTTCAGTTACCCCGTCTCATTGGCTCTGATCAGCCAGAAGCACATAGGGGTCTATTTATTATTAAAATCACATCGCAATTTGTGAGCTCAGCTGGGGTAAAAACAATGGGGCTACTTTCTCTTCTGGTTGAAGTATTATAGGCAGCAGTAAAAATAGGTTCCTTCATAAAGAACATAGAGTGAATTGGGAAAATGCCACATTATGGCCACTGTAAATAAATACATCTTAATGGCAAGAGATACAATGTACCAAACTCTAGAAAATGCTGGAGGGAATTATCCAGAAGTAACAATTGCTACATTTATTTGCTAATTCCCTCCAGCATTCTCTTGAATTATTACATTGTATCTCTTGTTACTAAGATGCATTTATTTCCTATGATCCTGAGCTCCATCTAGTGACCATAATGTGATATTTTCCTGATTGATTCTACTGTATGAATGAATCTACTTACTACTGCCTATAATATTTGAACAGAAGAGAAAATAGACTAAGAACATTCAATCTTACCCCATTCTCAGAACAGCTAGTTAAGTCACATAGAATGAATGTACATGCAGTTTCGCTGGATAAATATCTATGCATTTTTTAAAAGAATTAGTGCTCACATGTTTCAACCGCTATTTAAAGTATCCATTTGTCTTTTCTAACATACCTTAATGCCTAAAGGAAAGGCTAAAAGATAGTGGATTTGAGCTACTTAAAAAAGTGAGATCACTGCGTAAAAGGGATTTCTGAAAATAGTTGAAAGGCGCTTTTTTTGTGACTCCCGTACACACCCTTGTATCTGTGATGATCCCTTCATTCCTAAACAGCTAAGCATAGACCTATGGATTATTAAAGTGACATTAAAGCCTAAAATGCCCCCCACCCCCACCCTCCTTGCTGGTGTAAGGACTTACCTTAAATGATGCCTCTTGATCCGATCATCTTCTTCTTTCCAATAGTTCTCAGGAGTCCCTCCAGCGCTGGTGCCGGTCTCTGACCCAGCACTGACTCCTGTCTCTTCCTGTTACTTTCTGTCCTACGGAGTCTGTGTGGGTGCACACTGCCTCCATAGACTTACCTTGTTTCTCTCCTCATCTCCGCCCGAAGATCTCTACTGTGCATGCGTCCACCTCATGATCCTTTGCGGTCGCCCGAGAATCTTCAGATCTTCGGATGAGAGCGCATGGCGGAGACACAGGTAAGTTTAAACCCCTTTGTTAACTTAAAAATAAAATGTTTTTGCATATATCTACTGCTTGCTAGCAGTAGATATATGCAAAAAAAAGGATGCTTTAATGATGGCCCCACATTTATCTATCTAATGAATATGCTGTTGCTGCACATAGAAGGCAATAGGTGTTATAAGTCATAAATGCCATAAACTTGTAAATACTGTAGGCAGGGCCGGCCTTTGGGGTGTGCGAGATGTGCGGCCGCACAGGGCACCATGGCAACAAGGGCGCCAGGCAGCCGACGCAGCTCGTCCTCGGGGGGATTCTCTCCTCCTCACCACTGGCCATCCGACATGACAGCGCTCTCTCCTCAAAGCCATGCGCATGATGTCGCATTGCGTCAAGTGACATCATGCTCCCCGCCTCTAAGATGGTGGCACGCATTCGCAGAACGCACTGGTGGCCAACATGGCCGCCGTGCATTCCCAAATAAATGATGTGCCTGAATACATTTTTCGTATATTTGGGCAAATAGTAATTAATTCATTAAGGGTTTTGTGTTGTTTTTTTTTTTTACTTTTCTAGATACACTTACTTCAATTAAGGGTCGGCATGACATCCTGACACTTTATTTTTATAGACTCTATTTTAGTTTGACATTTATTGTTTACCACTTGTTTGCCTACAGTTGTTTTATTTAATAAGAATACTTATATTGTGCCTACAAGTTTAATACCTTTGAATAAAAGGACAACCATAATGATCAAATCCCTTTTTTTTTAAGTGACACTAAACACAGGAGTTAAATATTAAAAATGCATTCAAGTAACATAACTATTAACAAAAATGTATCTCATTTGTGTATCACTCTGCTTTAAATCCTCAAACCTGTGTGTATTGTAAAGTAGCCACAGCTCCAAGCTCACTGTGATGGACTACAATCTCATATTTAGTTTACCAATTTGTACTGAGATTGTAGTCCATCACAGGAGCGAGCTTGGAGCAGTGGCTACTTTACAACACACACAGGGACCATGGGGAACAAAAGTAGCTAACATCCAGAAGGAAGGACAGTGTCAGCACCAATTCAGAGTTGATTTGGAGATCTACAGCCGAGTGATACACAAAGAGGATACATTTTTGTTAATAGTTGAGGTACTTGAATGTATTTTTAAGATTTTACTCCTGAGTTTAGTGTCACTTTAACATAATCACAACTGCTAAACTCTTCTGGAGCGAGTGGCCAGCGCTGAGTAATGCAGAGTGTCATACTGCAATGTGACCACTAGAGGGCAGTGCTTACACACCGGTAAAGCCCTCTCCATTCTCCGTAGCGCGCTATGCTGTCTGTGATTGTATAAACATGCATCGAGCATTGGGTAACCTGCTTTCCTAATTAATACTTAATTACCCCAAATATCTACGTTTACACAGCCCCAGAGACGGAAGCGAGGTGTTGACAGAGTTCCTAGTAAACGGATCCCACGCTGCATATTAAACGTTGTACAGTACAAATGATGGTGTGATCGATACAAAGCCTTGTGCACTTTGAGCACATAGAGTGATCGATGGTTGTGAAAATGTACATAGCGATCTATACGTTCAGCTAGCTGTAACGATGGTGATAACGTATATCTATGGCTGCCGTATGGAATGTATGCTCCCAGGTACCAGTACAGCGCTCACCTCCCTCCGCTCATCGCTCCACAAGAGCTGCCTCCCTTGGCCGGCATTCAAGGAGCAGCGGTGGCCAATCACGATGAGAAGACTGTAAGCCCCGGGGATGGTGCGGCGGGGGGCGGACACTCCAGTAGCAGCTGTCCAATCCAAGAGTCGGGGGGAGGTCCTGGAAGTGACAAGCGTGTGGCTGGGCGGGGCTGGGGATGGAGAGGAGGAGG